>NC_043969.1:46704821-46947321 GCF_902148855.1 Sphaeramia orbicularis | reverse complement strand
AGACAGTGTTTTGAAGTCGATCTCGTAGCTCTGAGACAAATATTCCTTTTGAGTCAAACCCATTCTCTCATTAATTCTTGAATTTCACATTTTGACCCAAGGCTGTATCTTGGAAAGTTCAGCCAACCAGCATTTTTGACTTGATTTTTCTTTATCAGTGACTCTCATGTGGTAAAATTTCATTACTTTTATTCTGGAAGCATTTTCCTTGTAGACCAGTGTTATTAAAATCCCACATACCTCTATTAAGACATTTAAGGTTGTTCATATTTTTTCAAGTTATTCACTTTTTTTTTTTTCAGAAAAGGCTTGTCTGTAAATGTAAACATTTTTGTATAATTTAACTGTTTTTACAGTGAAACAACGAGAAAAAATTGCAGTTTTCATTAATTATAGGTTATTATGGTAGTATTTCACTGGTCTGACCCACTTTAGAATTTTGAATTGATCTAAATGATTTTAACATCCTTGACTGTTAGAGGCAGGGTAGGAGATGTTTTCCTGGAGCATTTTTAACTACATTGCTTAAAATCCCCTTCACACCCCGATTACAAAAAATTAATTCAGTGCTCTAACACAAAATTTAAAAAATTTAGTCACCTGTGGAACGGACAGGACTGAAAAAACACCATCCAATCATTTTAACCTGCTCATCGAAATGATTGAACGGTGATATGTCTATCAAACTCAACTGACATTTGTCCCTCCCCCCTCTGCCAGTATAATCTGGTACTCTGGAGGCGTGGCTTTGGGGGGGGGGGGGGGGGGTCTGACTAAAGGGGTTTGGACTTTTGAATTGTGTATTTTCAAAATGTCGCTGCTCAAACCGTTTTTCCAGGATCTCCTACCGCACCTTTAACTGTTTGGAATATCTCGCATTTTTAATTCAATAAAGTTCTTTTTAATGAATTTGGTCTCCTTCACTGTACTGAAAACGTACCGAAAACGTACTGAACCAAAGTTTTTCCTGTACCGTTACACCCCTAATGTTCATATATTTACAGAGAACAGACCCCTCGTGTGCATACCACTCTTCGTGCATGAATTGTGCGTTCTGGAGCACTTGTTCAGGAAACAAACCCAGAGCCAGATCTTGGCTATATTAGCTATATTAGGATGGAAAGTTCACCGGCAAACTGTTTTGTCACGAACATAAATCACTGGGAAATGTAACGTTAGTCATATAGGTATCAAGGTTACTATCGTTAACGAAAACTAACGAAATGACGAAAACTAGAATTGAAAAAACATTTTCGTTAACTGAAATAAATAAAAACTATAACTAAACGAAAAAAAAGATAACTAACTGAAACTGTATTGTGTGTTTACAAAACTAACTAAAACGGATAAAAATTATGGATAAAATTCCCTTCGTTTTCGTCTTTGTCAATGTCGGATTGATAGGAAAGTGATTTATTTCACTCTAGCAAATTTAGCTAGCGGCACCATACGACACTTCATCGTCACTTGTGGTCACTTGTGGTTTAGAGTCATCTTTTGGTCCCCACTCTACCTGGAAACATGGAGACTAAAGCAGCAGAGTCCTGTCTGGGATTTATTTGAATACGACGGAGAAGAAGAGAAGAGAAAAGATAAGAAAAAAATAAAATTAATACTAAAACTAAACTAAAACTAAGCTTTTAGAAAAAAAAAAAGAAAACTAATAAAAACTAGCAAACCTGCTCTAAAAACTAATTAAAACTAACTGAATTAGAGAAAAAAAAGTCAAAACTAAATAAAACTAAACTATCATGACAAATCCAAAACTATTAGAATCTTCATAGGTATGAACTGGGGCTGTTCTGTAAGAGCGGGGGGGTTGGAGGAGACTGAATGAGGTATGGATGGATCTGCGACATCTGAGAAAAGACGTTTAGACTTTTGAATTGTGTTTTCAAAGTGTAGCTTGCTCGAACCGTTTTTCCAAGATCTCCTACCCCGTCTTTAATATCTTCAGTGTAATTTTTGCATTTCACAAATTCATACCACGGGCCGGATTGGACACTTTGTCGGCCCGGTTTTGGCCCCCGGGTCGCATGTTTGACACCTGTGCTGTATTTGCTTCTGAGCTGTGTTTACCTGACTGGACTCTTGTTATCGCCGGTTGATTCCATTGAAGGCTTTAACTGTAGAAAACATGACATTTACACATGATTTTGACTGTTGCACCTACATATACACATGTACTCAGTGTGTATTTGTGAGTGTGTGGTATTTGTAGATATATTTCACCGTGTAAATGCGTGTTTCTTACCGTTCCGTCTGGTGGTTCTTTCTTCACAGGCCTCTGAGTATAAATCTGTTCCACTGAGCAGAACACACACCAACACTTTCCACATTAATATTTCAGTCATTTTCCACAAAGTCTTGTCCACAGAAACTTCAATAAAGCCAAATAAATGTGGATTCTTTCAGCAGCATCATAATCAACCAATAAACAGAGAGTGAAAGGGAATGAAACAAATGTGCCGAGGCAGCAGGACGACGATGAGCTTCACCGACGACGAACCCAAGTAATTGACAAGAAAATGAGTCATTAAGACGAGCTACGACCGGAGAATGAAAATATGAGGCTGTCGCTCCAGACGGAGAAAACATCTGCAATAAGTCAGACTGAATATGAGCCTCTAAAACTGGGGTCATTTTAGTTCAGGGGACACAAACAGTCCAATGTGGTCTCAACTGGGTCAAACCAGTAAAATAATAATAACCTATAATAATGACAACTCCAAATGTTTCACTTTAATTTAATGCAAAAAAATAACATTAAATTATGAAAATATTTACATTTACAAACTATCCAAACAAAAAAGATGGGAATAACCTGAAAAAAAAAAGAAATTTCTTAAGAAATATATAAATAATAAGAAATAATTTTAACATTAACATATCATCTCTACATGTACATTACAGATCGGATCTACAAAAGCGCAAGACATTTAGTAACCGGAAGAATATTGTTAGAATTGCATTTAATTTTCTTTAGAGATTTCAGGTTGTTCATATTTGTTCAAGTTATTCATATTTTATTGTTAAAGGATTGTTTGTAAATGCAAATATATCTTCTCTATATTTTAGTGCAAAAAAACCCATTAAATTATGAAAATTATTACATTTATAAACTATCCTTAAAGAATGAAATGTGAAAAACCTGAAAATATGAACAACCTGGAATGTCTAAAGAAAATTAAGTGCAATCCTAGTAATTAAATGTTGTAATAATTAAATGCCTGTCATTAAATGTTTTTGCCTTTGTAGGTCCGATCTGTAATGCACATGTATAAATGATAAGTTAATGTTAAAATTATTTCTTATTATTTATGTATTTTTAAAGAAATTTCAGTTTTATTGTAAGAAAACTTATTTTATAAGAAAACGGAAATTTTTTAATAAATCAGTTATTTCAGGTTATTCATATTTTTTTTTAGGATAGATTATACATGTAAATATTTTCATAATTTGCTGTTAATTTTTTCATTTAAACAAAGGGAAATTTAGCATTGCCATAATGTAATATTTTTTTCCCACATTAAACCAAGAAGAAAATTTGGACTCATTATTTATAGATTATTATGCTTTTATTATACTTAAGATCACTTTGGTCTGTATGTGGAACCTGAACTAAAACACCCTCGACTGTTAAAACCTTCAATGTAATTTTTGCATTTCACAAAGTCATCTCCTGGGCCGAATGGGAGCCTTTGGCGAGCTGGTTCTGGTCCACGGACCGTATGTTCAACACCCCTGCTCACAGTACAGGTTTTGTCCACTTACAATCCCTGTTCTGTTTAAAAATAAAACTCTAAATAGATTTTCTTACGACTTATGTCAGAGTTGGTCCTCTCTGCACGGTTGTGTTTGTTAATTGACTGGATCCTCTTTAAAGATCCTGGTGGCACCACCTTAAACGAAGAAGAAAATGAAGAATAGAGTCAGAAAAGTAAAAATCAGGTACAAAATACAATTGTAATGTCACATAATAGTACGTAACTACATTTAGTCTAGGACATTGACTATGTTTATATACACCACATAAATAAACTGTAGCCTACGAAATTGGATTAATTTTATTTTCAGACACATTCCTCTTTTTACTCCTATTATTCATACATGTCATAATATATAATCATCTTTGATTAGGTGTAATGATTACATACTCAGAGTCTCAGTTAGACTTTATCTATTAAGAATAAATCCGGTTCAGGTTAAAAGTTCAGGTAAAATTAGAATGAATGTCATGGTTATAGTAACACACTGAGGTTTAGACATGAAAACAACTTGATTAATGTTGAGAAAATTTATGAAAAACACAAAAATACTAAATTATAACTGTCTCCATCTAAGGTTTATTCCTATTTAAAGACATCACCGACCGACTGATCCATGTTTTTATTAAAACAACCAGACGAACCAACCACAGGAGGAAGGTGGTTCCAATGAGGTCTGAATGTTTGTTGATGTTAAATAATGTCAACAGATATTATCATGGATGTGAAAACAGAGTCTGTGTCTGTTTACAAAGAGTCGACTAATGATTCATACAAACACAAGAAGGTAATTAATACTAGATATAGAACCTAAAATTTGAATTAGTCAAATAACATTAGACTTCTATACATGTCAGTCCTGCATCTTAATGAGTCTACAACATCTCAGTAACAACGATATCATTCATTCTTACTTTTATTTTATTGAACTGATTAACCCTGTAAGGACTACCATTATAACAGGCTGCTGAGATTTATTTACGTTATTTCTGAAAAAAAAAAAAAAAGTGTTAGAAAATTTTTTTTTTTTTTACCAATTATTTGCACATTTTTTCAGGAAGACCTTAACTTTCAATATCTGGCCATTAATTATCATTATTATATGTAATAAGATATTTAAAATGGTGTGTCATAGGGGGAAAAACTGATTAATTTTTAAAAAGCAAATCATATTTATTATGTAAAAACACTGTAAATGTGCATACTAAAACTTTAAGCGATTAAACTTTACAAAATAAACTTCACCTAATTTACATGTGGTCAGTGTTTTTATTTGTTTAGAGCATTCTGTGTCCATGGTACAGCTTCTTATTTTTTCTTATTTCTTGGCATTTCTTCTCTAAAATGTGGCTAAAAGTAATAAAAATCTTCCATCTCTCTCTCACTGACTGAACTCTGCTGCTGTCTGTGCCGCCCAGTACCACCCCACCCCTCGGCCAATGCAGAACTCTACCCTAACGTCGTATAGACAATAGATAGAACCCAATCTCAAGTGTCAGATACTTTTTGAATTTTGCCAGTAACGAAAACGGTTCAGGAGTTACTGTAATTTTAATGACAGTGTCGGAAGAAATGTGGCACGAGAGACACAACTGTCCTAAAAGGGTTAAGAAACGGAATTTCCCCCTGAGGATCGATAAAGTTCATCTGTATCTGTACCTGTATCTGTATCTGTATCTGATTCTGATTCTGTACCTGTACCTGTATCTGTATCTGTACCTGATTCTGATTCTGTATCTGTACCTGTACCTGTGCCTGTACCTGTATCTGTATCTGATTCTGATTCTGTATCTGTACCTGTACCTGTGCCTGTACCTGTATCTGTATCTGATTCTGATTCTGATTCTGATTCTGTACCTGTACCTGTATCTGTATCTGTATCTGTACCTGTACCTGTACCTGTACCTGTACCTGTATCTGTATCTGTATCTGATTCTGATTCTGTACCTGTATCTGTATATGTACCTGTTTCTGTACCTGTATCTGTATCTGTTTCTGTACCTGTATTTGTTTCTGTACCTGTATTTGTTTCTGTACCTGTATCTGTATCTGTACCTGTATCTGTTTCTGTACCTGTATTTGTTTCTGTACCTGTATCTGTACCTGTATATGTATATGTATCTGTACCTGTATCTGTACCTGTATTTGTTTCTGTACCTGTATCTGTATCTGTACCTGTATCTGTTTCTGTACCTGTATCTGTACCTGTATTTGTTTCTGTACCTGTATCTGTATCTGTACCTGTACCTGTATCTGTACCTGTACCTGTACCTGTATCTGTATCTGTATCTGTACCTGTATCTGTATCTGTATCTGTATCTGTACCTGTACCTGTATCAGTATCAGTATCAGTACCTATATCAGTATCAGTATCGGTATCTGTACCTGTATCAGTATCAGTATCAGTATCGGTATCGGTATCAGTACCTGTACCTATATCAGTATCAGTATCAGTATCAGTACCTGTACCTATATTAGTATCAGTATCAGTATCAGTACCTGTACCTATATCAGTGTCAGTATCAGTATCAGTACCTGTACCTATATCAGTATCAGTATCAGTATCAGTATCAGTACCTGTACCTGTACCTGTACCTGTATCAGTATCAGTATCGGTATCTGTACCTGTATCAGTATCAGTATCAGTATCAGTATCAGTACCTGTACCTATATCAGTATCGGTATCGGTATCGGTATCTGTACCTGTACATGTATCTGTACCTGTATCAGTATCAGTATCAGTAAAGCGGTTTTACCTCCATCTCTTCATCGTCCATGACCAGGCAGGTCTTCAGTTTCTCAGGGTGTCGAAACTTTTCCAGCAGATCCAAGGTCAGTTCCTGGTTCAGACCCTGCTGCGTAACAAACATGTGCTGCAGAGACGAAGCAGAAACACCATTAGTACTAACGAGGACGGAGAAGACGATACAATAAATACACTGATGAAGACGCTGATGAAGACGCTGATGAAGACGCTGATGAAGACGCTGATGGAGGCTGTGAGCAGTAGGATGGAGTTCAGATCCAAGACTTTACACAACGACACAGACTCCAAATTATTTAGATATAAACTAAATACTCAAAGTGACTTAATGTAACAGATTACTTCAGGTTTTTTTTTGCGTCACTAAGTTCATGTCTTTTTAAAACCAAACATGTTCTGACCGACAGCATCTTGGAGGCGCTGGGTCTCTTCTTCGGGTTCCTCACCAACATGGCCTTCACAAAGTTATAAAAAGTGGACGACCTACGACACGAGACAAACACGATGCATGAATTTACAACAGAATTATGTTCATTCACAGATAATGTGATAAAAATGCAAAAGACTTTAAAATGGGTGAGTTTGTTTGGTTTTGATTCAGATTTATTTGACACAAATGGGAAAAAAATAACAACAAAAACAGAATAAAAAGAAAATAACACAATAATATATCACTGATCCTATATTAAATATTATAAATGATGAGGAGAACATATCATCATATCTTACAGAAATGGATGTAATCATTATCATCATTATTTTACATGTAATTAACTAAACTAAAACTGTAATTATTGATCATTTTTGATTTCCACTGAACTCCGTTACTTTTATACTTAATTCATAGTCTGATTAAAAAGTTGTTGCTGTAAAACTACAATAATAATTGATCAAGTGTTTATGTTTTTACTGTTTATTTCAACAGTGATGAGAGTGGAACTAAATAAAATAGCTGACTTATTATTACTGAACAGATTTTTATTTTTTTTTAAAAGAAAGTGAAAATGCATTAAAATACTTTATATGAAATTAACTTTTGTGGAATAATTAACACATTTAACTGAATTTTAGACAAATATACAACCTATTTATTATTTTCTTGTGAAATTAATTTGGTTTTATCACATATTTTGCATTTAGTAAATTTATTCATTTACATTTTTAATGCATGTCAATCCATATTTTGTGACTAATATTAAATTTGCTTTGTAATAACATTACCAGTGATGAGTATGTATATGATATGCTCACAAATGACCAATACCAATATTATTTATTTATCTACTACTAATATATCAGTAGAAATCACTTTTTCTATTGTTACATACATTTCTGTCCATCTTTATCCACCTTTTGGACTAAGTTTTCCGAGGTTATAAGTAGCATTTTATTAGTTAGTTAGTTTTTTTTTTTTTTCTTTTTTTACCATTTTGACTTGTCCTTCAGTTTTGGAGGTTGGTATCCGCTCTTCGACATGAGGAACAGGACTCTACAAGATAAAAACACAGACGAAACAGTAAAAAAGTAGCGTGTATGCGTTTATTTATCTGTGGGTGTGTAATTGTATAAACCTGTGGGCGGGGCAAACACTCAATGGTTTCTATGGCATGTGATCTGACCAATCAGAGAGCACGAACATGTGCTCTTATGTATATGTGTTTGTGTGCATATATGTATAATGTCAGCAGTACAAGAACAGTATAAGTCAAATTACTCATGTCTTAAAGGTATAATTTGTAATATTTCTACTATAAAATAATTAAAATAAAATTTGTTAAAAGGTAAAAAAAAAAAATGGGGAAGGAGGCAGTGGTCAAGCGAGCATAAGGCTGAACGGAGAGTTGTGAAACAATACAATAAAAGTACATTTTCTTTCGTTTCACAGCGGTTATTACCTCCGCCAACAAGGTTATGTTTTTGTCGGTGTTGGTTTCTCTGTCTGTCTGTCTGTCTGTCTGTTAGCAAGATAACTCAAAAAGTTATGGATGGATTTTGATGAAAATTTCAGGAAATGTTGATACTGGCACAAGAAACAAAGGATTAAATTGTGGTGGTGATCGGGGGGGGGGGGCACTGATCTGCCTTGGCAGAGGTCTGTGCTCTCCGAGTGTAATGTAACTGTAACTTCAAGTTGGATGAATATAGATTTATAAATACTGACGATGAAAAAAAAAAAAAAAAAATTCACTTTAATAGAATTTAGCAGCATCTATTTTGTGATGTTTACAAGGTTTATCATGACACAAATATGCTCTGAACATATACAGCAGATGAAAGTGTATATGTTAAGCTCAATTTTAACTGCTCTAAAGCACATAAACACATTTACACCTTTACAAAACTTTATTGGAAAGTTTAGACTGAAAATAATTGAAGAGGATACTTCTTTCTGATGAGTTTTTTCACCCTGAGTTGTGTCTCTCAGACTGAACTGCAAACACTATGAGCAGTGCAGCAAGAGAGAGGAGCACTTTTATACATATTTTATATTTTATTAAATTTTTATGGGTAATTTGACATTTTTCTGCCATCATACAGTGTACGATGCTATAATTGGATAAAGGTGCCTGAATATTGATGTCTGGAAGCATCTCAAACGAAGAAAATCAAGAGAAAAATAGAAAATTCAAGCACATGGCAGGATTTTTGCAGATAAATAAACCAAAGCACACTGATGGAAGCTCAAAGGAAGTTATTAGGAGGGATTATTATTGTTATTATGGTCTCTATATAGTGTTTTGGTTTTTTTTGTGTGTAAACGCTACATATTTTGTGTATAATATGCATTTTTACCGTAGCGGGTGGACGTCAAACATCGGAGGCTGTAACTCTGCCAGTTCTATTGCTGTGATCCCCACAGACCAGATGTCACACAGTTCATTGTAACCTCCTTTAATCTCCACCGCTGCCACCTCCGGCGCCATCCTGTGGACCGGAGGGGAACAACAGGACATCACATTTAACAGCACAAAGGACATGTATGTAGTCGCAGGTAAGGAGGAAAAATATGAGTAGATATAACGGTTTGTCTGTAAGACTGTAGATGAAGATTATTAAGAACAGAAATAAACATATAACATTTTAAAACTTATATTACATTTTTTTATAATGTATTTTTCAATCCGGTTTCACTAGTATAGATAAATGTAAAGGTGATAAAGTCCAAAGTAAATTAAAATAATGCCTTAGTCTCTAAAAATATCTTACAATATTGAAAAACATTCTCTAAAAATTCTGTTAATATCTCTGAATTTTGACTTTTAACTATGACTGCTGAACAAATAAATCAGTCATATCTTTCCAATACATATTGTGTTTTAGTTACATAATCTTTTTAATCAACACATAAACTGGGTTCATTTGCATAAGTGGCTTAAATTCAATGTAATTTAGTTTCACTTGTTGGAGTTTTTGAGTTATTATAAGGTTTTTATTTATAAAAGATAAAATACTGCAACTACAACTACTACTACTATAATTAATCATCATCATTTTTATTATTGTAGCACTTTTAAGTTTGTTCCCATTTAACCAAACAGTAGTGAACAAAGATAAAAACTGGAAAATAACTGTGTCAAAGGAAAAGGATACAGGCAAATGTAGAGTTACTTACTTTAGATAATCAAAAGAAAATAAAATCAGTAGGATCCACACCTGATCCTGATTAAAGTGCAATAAAAGATGAAGAAAAAAGACAAATATGACCTAAAATATGATTCAGAAAACGTGTGTTTATTAAAACTGAACGGATGAATCGTCTTCAATCTAAATCCTTTTTTTTTTAAATGTGGTTTAGCAACAGCAGTGCAAAATAATGGTGAAATATGCTGATTTTTAATCATTTATTACATTGATCAGTGTACATTTATCTACTTTTTGTGCTTTTTAAATTCTATCTTTTATTTTTATTCCACTTGAGTTCATGATATAATTGTTTTAATAATAGTTTTCACTGTTGGTTTTAGTTTGAGTAAAACAAATATCACTAATTGTTCAACAGTAAAAATCAAACAAGACTTATAATATTTTAATATATTGAGAATATGGTTTGATATTTTTGAATGTAGCATAAAATTGTTGTAAAATCCTGTATGTAATGTCGTTTTATACAGTTGGAGTATTGTCTTCTATAGTCAGCGTTCTACAAATATATGTGGTTGGTTTTTTTTAGATGTTATGATTTAATTCCTAAATTCAAGTAGAACCTCTGTTTCAGTTATTTGCATGTTTTTATTTGTTATGATTTTGGTGGTGTGTTTTACATATGTATTTAGCTGTTTTGTTGCCTGTGGTGTTTTTGCTTTTTGCTTTGTTTGATGCTAATATTTCCTCAGGAGTGTCTGAAATCCTGGTTCTTATTATTATTTCATTGCTGAACGTTCTCCTTCTGCTCTTTCCATGTGTTAGGTTTAAGACAGAATAAACGCACCAGTACGGCGTCCCGATGAACGACATCCTCCGGGCCAGAGTCGCTGTGATCTGAGCCGAGATGCCGAAGTCGGCTACAGAAGCAGAAAAACAAAACAGAACATTAATTCACCTTAAATAAGAAAAAAAAAACACATCATATCTAATAATGTGACATCTGTCAGTGACTCTATCGTCCTGTTCAGACCTGAGGGATCTGATTCCATGTGGAAATAAACGTAAAAACACAGTCTGAACACAAACAGGATGCAGTACAATCCAGATTCATGACACATCATCGTATTCACCCTTTAAGAGAAAAAAAAACATTCAATTTTGATATCAAGAGTTCAAAAAGCTGTATGTTGGAAGTGTTTAGAGATAAAATCATACTGTAAATGAGAAAAATTTTAAGTATGACCCACAGTTTATGATGGGAGTAAATGTACTAATCTAATTTGCATATTGTGATGTCACAGGGTGGCGGTCACATACATATTTACATATTGAACATATTTACATGGAAGTTTTCTTTGTGTTTATGTTTGTTTGTTTTTTTTCATCTTATCATTAAAATAAATGAACTTAAACATTAGCAGAAAGTCAGATGCAATGAGTTTTACTATCTTTTAAATCCAAGCAGCAGAGTAGACAAATCTATCCTTATCTATCCAAACTAAAACTAAATCAACTTTACTTACTTAAATTAACTTTACTTACTTAAATAAATCATCTTTACTTACTTAAATAAATCAACTTTACTTATTTAAATAAATCATCTTTACTTACTTAAATAAATCATCTTTACTTACTTAAATAAATCCACTTTGCTTACTTAAATAAACTTTAATTACTTACTTAAATAAATAACTTCACTTACTTAAATAAATCATCTTTACTTACTTAAATAAATAAACTTTATTTTAATCAATCAACTTTACTTAAATAAATAAACTTTATTTTAATCAATCAACTTTACTTGTATTTACTTTTTTTTTATTTTTTTATTATTTATTTTACTTTTACTTTTATTTACTTAAATTGACTTTACTTACTTAAATAAATTGACTTTACTTACTTAAATAAATCAACTTTATTTACTTCAATTGACTTTACTTACTTAAATAAATTGACTTTACTTACTTAAATAAATTGACTTTACTTACTTAAATAAATCGACTTTACTTACTTAAATAAATAAACTTTACTTACTTTAATAAATCACCTTTACTCACTTAAATAAATCAACTTTACTTAGTTTAATAAATCACCTTTGCTCACTTCAATAAATCAACTTTACTTACTTAAATAAATCAACTTTACTTACTTTAATAAATTGACTTTACTTACTTAAATAAAACAACTTTACTCACTTAAATAAACAAACTTTACTTACTTTAATAAATCACCTTTACTCACTTAAATAAATCAACTTTACTTACTTTAATAAATCAACTTTACTCACTTAAATAAACAAACTTTACTTACTTTAATAAATCAACTTTACTCACTTAAATAAACAAACTTTACTTACTTTAATAAATCACCTTTACTCACTTAAATAAATCAACTTTACTTTCTTAAATAAACAAACTTTACTTACTTTAATAAATCACCTTTACTCACTTAAATAAACAAACTTCACTTACTTACATAAATCAACTTTACTTACTTTAATAAATCGACTTTACTTACTTAAATAAAACAACTTTACTCACTTAAATAAACAAACTTTACTTACTTACATAAATCAACTTTACTTACTTTAATAAATCACCTTTACTAACTTAAATAAACAAACTTTACTTACTTACATAAATCAACTTTACTTACTTTAATAAATCGACTTTACTCACTTAAATAAATCACCTTTACTCACTTAAATAAATCACCTTTACTCACTTAAATAAATCACCTTTACTCACTTAAATAAATCAACTTTACTTACTTAAATAAAAACACTTTACTTACTTTAATAAATCACCTTTACTTACTCAAATAAATCAACTTCACTCACTTAAATAAATCAACTTTACTCACTTAAATAAATCAACTTTACTCACTTAAATAAACAAACTTTACTCACTTAAATAAACAAACTTTACTCACTTAAATAAATCAACTTTACTCACTTAAATAAATCAACTTTACTCACTTAAATAAACAAACTTTACTCACTTAAATAAACAAACTTTACTCACTTAAATAAATCACCTTTACTCACTTAAATAAACAAACTTTACTTACTTAAATAAATCACCTTTACTCACTTAAATAAACAAACTTTACTTACTTACTAAACCAGCACAGTGAATTCAAGTATTGTTTCCTGTTGGACATCTGTTTAATGTAAACACTTTAATACGATGCCATTAAATAAATACTAAGTGTCACTTCAGCTGAGACATGTTTATGTTCAGATGAATGAACCAGTGACTCATCATAACCTCGGAGCAGACTCAGTGAACGTCCACCTACCCAGTTTGACCTCGCCCTGGTTGTTGAGGAGGATGTTGGCCCCCTGGAAAACACAGAAACAAACCGACACAAACATTAGACTGAGGCTCAGCTTCACCCGGTCCATGATCTGTAATTTTTACAATATTCTGCCTGTTACTAAATGTTTTGTGCATTTGTAGATCCACTGAGTTGCTTTAAATTTGCTTTAATAATAAGTTGAAGCATGATATTGTTAAAATTGCACTTTATTTTCTTAAGAAGATTCAGGTTGTTCATGTTATTCACATTTTTTTAAAAGGATAGTTTGTAAAAGTAAATATTTTTATAATTTAATGTGAGTTTGTTGCACTAAAAGAGAAAATTTTGGAGTTTTCATGATAGATTGATAGCGATGGGCTATATGTGACCTCTGAACTAAAATGCTATGCTTTAATCTGTGTTGTTTTTTTTAACAAGTACATGTAAAACTAGAGCCAAATGTCACATCAGTGGGTCAGATTTTTACCTTTATGTCTCTGTGGATTTTCTTCTGTGCATGTAAATAGTCCAAACCCTGGAAAACACAAAAGATACAACATTCACAAAGCAGAAAATCATTGTAGATGAGCATAAACTAGCAATAAAATGGTTAAATGGTTCAGATTATTGATAATAATTACTAATTGATCAGTTTTTGCTTCACCTGTAGCATCTCCCTGCAGATATAAGCGATCTGAGGCTCCGACAGAGGACCAGTCACTGAGGAACATTAAATACAACAAAGGTTCAAATCTATAAAGTTTTATTACAACAGTAATGTGGAGTATGAGTTTTATGAGACGTCTTATATATTTAGTATTAGAACTAAGGATTTTATAACTGTTTTAGAAATAAATGACCTTGTAAACTACAATTGAATCATCATTTGTAGGTGGTAATAAATACTTTACATAGAGCTGTCAAGGATATGAACAAGACGGTGTTTTTATATAACTGACATTTTAACACAAATATCTGCACTTACTCCTGCCCATATTTTCAAAACAGGCTTATTGAATCATCTGGTATTTTTATGTTTCAATTATTATTATTATTATTATTATTATTATTATTATTATTATTATTATTATTATTATTATTAAAACAGTACATTCCTGCTGGGTTCCAGACTGACCGTGGTAAATATCCTGGAGTGAACCTCCTCCACAGAACTCCATACAGATCCACAGTTTATTAGCTCTGTTAAAACAAATTAATTAAGTTAACGACTGGCTTCAGAGCAGTGACAAGGAGAGTTCAAACCCAGACACTTTTTACCGGATGTAGCTGCCGTAGTACGCCACGATGTTGGGATGTTTACAGCTCTTAACGATGATGATCTCCTGCTGGATGATGGAGAAATCGTCCTCTGTCGAAGCAAACGGATTTAGCATCATTATCACTGTGAGTGTGTGTGTGTGTGTGTGTGTGTGTGTGTGTGTGTGTGTGTGAGGTCACAGGGTTCACATGTTAACTGTCATGTTCTACATACAGCTTCAAACCTTACTGCTCTGAAGTGAGGAGAAAATGCTGAGGCCAGGTTATAACAAAAACGTGAGTTATAACTAAATTAAGCAGAAATCAACTTTTCCATGGTCAAATTGTTTCCCCTGAGAGCTGAGGAAAAGCAGATGGATTCTTCTCTAATCTACTCCCCCTGCAGTCAAAACATGTCCATGGTCAAGACACAGCAGGGAGTGAACTGATAAGGACTGGCAACAACTGAGGGACAGAAGGACCTATTGTGTCTCTTATTTTTGCACACAATCTTCCAAGAACAAACACACAACACACACATATTCTACCCCCCCACTCCAACCGTCTGCCCTCAAATACTGTTTTTCACCCTATCCCCCAAATCCTACCAAATCCATTGAAAAAGTACCAGCATGTGTCTACGTGTGACGTGTGAAAACTGTATGACATCTTATGATGTTTGTGCTTCCATTATCTTCTCTGTTCTTCACTGCAAATTTTGAAGAAAGGGTTCTGGGCAGCGTGACTAGTCTTTGCTGTGGCCCGATGTCCCTAACATCGAACTACAGTTTCGTTTGCTGTACTGTACATTGTACTGTGCTGTCAAATGACAAATAAATTTTACTCTATTCAAACACAAGAATCACAGGCTACGGGACAGTTTTATACAGGGTGGGGAAGCAAAATTTACAATGAACATTTAGTTGTTTTTTCTCAGCAGGCACTACGTCAATTGTTTTGAAACCAAACATATATTGATGTCATAATCATACCTAACACTATTATCCATACCTTTTCAGAAACTTTTGCCCATATGAGTAATCAGGAAAGCGAACGTCAAAGAGTGTGTGATTTGCTGAATGCACTCGTCACACCAAAGGAGATTTCAAAAATAGTTGGAGTGTCCATAAAGACTGTTTATAATGGAAAGAAGAGAATGACTATGAGCAAAACTATTACGAGAAAGTCTGGAAGATACTATTAAAGGAGAATGGGAGAAGTTGTCACCCCAATATTTGAGGAACACTCGCGCAAGTTTCAGGAAGCGTGTGAAGGCAGTTATTGAGAAAGAAGGAGGACACATAGAATAAAAACATTTTCTATTATGTACATTTTCTTGTGGCAAATAAATTCTCATGACTTTCAATAAACTAATTGGTCATACACTGTCTTTCAATCCCTGCCTCAAAATATTGTAAATTTTGCTTCCCCACCCTGTACAAATACTGCATCTCATTTTGTTTAGATCAGGGGTGTCAAATATACGGCCCATGGTCCAAAACAGATACAATCCGGTCCGTGGGATGAATTTTCAAAGTGCAAAATTTACACTGAAAACATTAACAGTCATTGGAGTCAAAGGTTGAATCCCAGTTCACCCCTTGGCCCCTCCCCCTTACCCCTCCCCCTCTGTTTTGCGCGTACACGTGAAGGGGTAGTGTTGTCCCGATTCTCAATTCAAAGGAGTGGAAGGGCTAAGGCAGAGGGCTGGATAGCCTTCAAAACTGAGATTTTCCAGGACCACACTATGAACGAAGGGGTAGGAGAAATTTCCCATAATTCTGTTTGAATCATTGGCAAGACGGAGGTAAACACAGCCAAAAAGTGCAGCAGTGATGAAAGAAACACACAAATGTACGTATTTTCTTCGTGAACAACTTAATCATTTGATCGACCGTTTAATGCCATTTCAATATGTTATAGATCGCATTTCAGCGGTTTATAGTTGATAGACGTAAAAAGATGACCAAAGCCCATGGAATAGAGATGGTTACAGCTACTGATGGCATGGGGAATACTTTTGGAAACAAAGTTGTTGCATCTGTTAATAGCGGCTTCGATGACTGCTGATGACGTAACAGGTCTCAAAGGGTTGTCCCATTTCAAAGGAGAATGTTTTAACCCTGAACCCAGTGGTTCCCAACCTTTTTTGGCTTGTGACCCCATTTTAACGTCACAAATTTCTGGCGACCCCAGAATGGAGACATTTTTTGCTGAAATTAATTTGTTTTTGATCATGTAATAGTTTGCTATACTATATTGCAAATAAACATTCATTTTAGACAACATTTAGTCTATATAATGTATATTATTGTGGACAGAGGCAGAAAAGCCAGGTGTAGATTACTGCACAAAGTAAAAATTTGATTTTCCTTGGTCAGGATATGTAGAGTCAGTCCAGCTTGGATTTACAAGGCTGACAATTAATACTGAACAAACAAGAACTCAAACTGTGAATTATGAAAGAGCTGCAACATCTGAAACTGACCACAATGAACATTTGACAGATAAACAGAACCACAGTGTTGCAGTTTCAGACTCACAGTATGTCATGTCTTTTATGTATTGTGACTGTCTCTGTCAATTCACCATATATTGTTTTATTACTACGTTTTTCTCAGTTTTTTTTAACAATTACCAGAAATTTCAGGTGACCCCATTTTGAATTCCAGGCGACCCCACATGGGGTCCCGAACCCAAGGTTGAAAAACACTGTCCTAACCCTTGCTGCTCCATTTCAAGGGGTAGTGCCAAGTGCAAGGGCCAAGGAGTAGGGCTAATGGGGAGGGTCACAAGTGGGTCAGACCAACAAAATAACAGCAGAATAACCGATAATTAATGACAACTGCAAACTCCAAACGGCTAAATTTGAACACTATTCTGCCTGTTACTAAATGTTGTGTGCCTTTATAGATCCACTGTCATCTGTAATCCACATACATAAATGATAAGCTGAGGCATAATAATAATAATCGTTAAAATTGCATGTATTTTCCATAAGAAATTTCAGGTTGTTCAAAAGTTTTCAGACATGTTGAATTCAGGTGTTTCTTTATAAACGTCTTTTTTTTTTTCTTCATTTTTTTTTTCTTTATCCATGGCAATGATTTTAAATGTTGTACATCTTTACTTTTAAGGAAATATTACTGCTTATAAACTATATGGACAAAAGTATTGGGACACATCACTTCTACAGCTGTAAGATGTCCTGTTCATGATGATTTGAGATTAAAAAAAAACCAAACAAAATCAATATTTTCTTAAAATTTAATGGGAGATTTTTCTTCCTCAGTGACATGTGAAGATGAAGTAGATGGTTAGTTGTGGTAGAAAATTATAATTTACAGTCAGAGTATGAAAAATATTTTAGAAATTTAGAAGTAGAACATTTAAAATCATAGTCATAGATAAAAAACAAAAAACAAAGTCAATGTTGAGAGAAATTAAGTAAAAACCATCTCTGAGGCATTTTCAAACTAACCAATGCCATACAATGATATTTATCTCAATATAAAACTATATTATGACTTCTGAAACAAACACCTGGATTCAACGTGTCCACATACTTTTGTCCATATACTGTAGTTAGTGGGTAAAAGAATTCACACCTGGTTCCATTTTGATGACCTTGATGGCTGCCAGCTCTCCATTCTGCTTGTTTCGTGCCTGAAAACACAAAAACAAAAGCACAGGTTAGCAGCGTTACACTAACTCAGGTGGTCAGATGTTTAACGACAGCAGTTGGAGAATAAAACCGGACAGATACAGTGATATATTGTTCTACTGTCACAGAATCCTGCCGTTATAAGTGGATGTTTTTATTCTTTGCTACTTCAAAAACTTTCATTGATTAGAAGGGGAAACAAAAAGTGCATCTGATGGAAATAAAGGGATTACATGTGCAAATTCTGTGGGTTTTTCCTGCATAGAGAAACACAAGGCAGCCTTTCACAACACAAATCTGAATGATATCAACTGAATATAATACACTATGTGGACAAAAGTATGTGGACACGTTGAATTCAGGTGTTTCTTTTCTAACAGGGGTCTGGGATACAAAACAGTAACATAAATGTCAGAATATAGTTTTATATTGGGATAAATATCATTATGTTGTATTGCTTAGTTTGGTTTACATTGTTATCTTTGCTTCCAAAAGGTCTCAGAGACAGTTTTTACTTAACCCATAAAGACCTAAACAGCAACTGGCGACTAAAACCACTTACTGACCTGAACCGTTTAATACCTGTTGATCCATTAATCCTATCAATACATGTAAATAATTGGTTTAAAATGCAGTTTATCGTCTTTTCATGGTCATCAGATGTGACCCATTTGGACCTTCAGGGGCTCTGTAGTTACCATGGAAACACCGTCATCTTCTATAACATTGTTTCGCCAGTAAAACCCATGGAGTTGGATTAATGACAGTGGTTGTAGATGCTTATTTTTGTGTTCATTTATTATCTTTGCTTAGAAAGTCATTTTTTTATTGTATTTCTCTCACATTTCATCTTATTTCTTGCACTTCAAAAATTCTATGCATAATCAAATATTTTAATGTGCGCTGTTTTTATATTTATTTTTATTTTATTGTATTTCTAATCAAATCTAAATGTATTTTAATATTGTATTTTTTTCAATCAATGTGAAGCACTTTGGGCTACAATTTCTGTATGAAAGGTGCTATACAAATAAAGTTTATTATTATTATTATTATTTTTTTTTTTTTTTTCCCCCCAGTTTTCTTTGCTTTTTTAACATAATAATCCTCAACTTTAACCCATAAAGACCCAAACATCCACCATTGACCAAGCATCTACTGATCTAAACTGTTGATCCACTAATCCTATCAATACATGGTTAAATAGAGAGAAAAATTCATTTGGAAACTGCTATACAAGTCACACTGGGTCCTTATGGGTTAATCTGAGCTTCCATGAACATCTACAAGATCAGGAAAATACAAGATTTGCACTAAAAAAACGCAAAATACAGACGATAATATTATAATAAATGGTGATAAATCATGTAAGAAAGGTTAAATCTAGAGGGAAATTCATTTGGGAACTGACACCAAAGTAGCACTAGCTCAGTTTGGGTTAATTTCTCTCAATATTAGGCTAATTTTGTTTTTGTTTTTAATCCACGACTATGATTTTAAATATTCTACCTCTAAATTTCCTAAATATTTTTCATGCTCTGACTGTAAATAATAATTTTCTACCTCAACTAACCATCTACTTTCTTCACATCTCACTTAGAAAGACAACCCTCCCGTTAAACTTTAAGGAAATACTGATGTTCTTATCCAAATCCTCATGAACAGGACATCTTACAGTTGTAGACATGATGCGTCCCAGTACTTTTGTCCATATAGTGTAACTGTTTGTGTTGTGGTGACAGTAGTTGTATCTGCAGAGCGACACCTCCACCATGACGGACTGAAAGCTGTTGATAAAAAGCACCAGAGTTTCCCCTGTTTCCTCCTTCACTCTGGTTCTGTGCAGAGTGTGAGTTGGGTTTCTGTTTTTTTTTTTTTTTATGCAGGGCTTCATTTGCATGTTGGCTGTTCAGATCAGTGGAGTGAAAACATCACTGCAGCATTTAGCACACGAACGCTAACACCAGAACATGGTACACTTTTCATTCTGTAAAACAGAGCAATCAGAATCATTCATAATACTGATTTTCAGGTTCACACAAATGACTTCTTTCTAAAATCCACAACTCTAAAAATTTTTTTGACTCAGTGGAACATAAAACCGCTCAATTACTATACAAAGCAAGGAATAAATTGCTACCGAAAACATTCAAAAAATGTTTTATGAAAGAGAGGGGGGTTATAATTTAAGGGAAAATTTGAATCTAAAGGTCAGAAGCGTGCGTACAGCATTGAAAAGCTTCTGTATCACTGTTAGGGGAGTTGATTGAGTGCAGACCCAAGCAAATTTCCAGTATGATTGTGTTTAAAAAGAGGCATAAAGAAATGATTTTCCAGAGGTACACTGATATATAATCTCCATAAGCTGTTTGTTATTTGGATATCAATTTTGCAATGTGTTGGTGAATGTGTTGTAATATGGACGAGTGACTAAATGTACATGTTTTAGAATTGCTGATAAATTTGGGATAGTGTTGTTTTCAGTGCGTATGGAAAGGTTTGAAGATTAGATCAGTTTATACTTCTTCCTACCAAGGTTATTATCGTTAACGAAAACTAACGAAATGACGATAACTAGAACTGTAAAAACAGTTTCGTTAACTGAAATAAATAAAAACTATAATTAAAAGAAAAAATTGATAACTAATGGAAAATGTATTGTGTGTTTACAAAACTAACTAAAATGTATAAAAATTCCGGATAAAATTCCCTTTGTTTTCGTCTTTGTCAATGTCGGATTGATATAAAATCAATTTATTTCCCTCAAGCAATTTTAGCTGGTGGCACCATATGATATTTAACGGTCCGTCACTTCTCGTCACTTGTCGTTTTGTTGTCTTCTGGTCCCCACTCTACCAGGAAACATGGAGACTAAAGTTGGGAGAAAGCAGCAGAGTCCTGTACGGGATTTATGTGAATACGACGGTGAAGAAGATAAAAGATATAAAAAAAACCCTAAAACTAAGCATTTAGAAAATAATTAAAACTAATAAAAACAAGCAAACCTGCTCTAAAAACTAATCATAACTAACTGAATTAGAGAAAAAAAAGTCAAAACTAAATAAAACTAAACTATAATGAAAAATCCAAAACTATTATAACTTTGCTTCCTACTCCTTTTCACTCATGTAAATTTAGAGGCTTAAACACTGCAGTTTTAAGTTAGTGTTTTGTTTTGTTCTCATTCTCTTGATTATCATTTATTTGCATTTCTGTTTTTAAATTGTCATTTACAGTGATCGAAATAAAGATATCAACCAATAAATCAATCAGTCAATTAATCAATCAGTCAATCAATCAATCAGTCAATCAATCAATCAATCAATCAGTATGAGGACAATCCATTCCTCAACCCACTCACAAAGAATCTACCAGCACATCTGTTCTTAACCCTTCATCAGGAAGTGACTATTTTTGGTAATTTCCACACACATTCACATTTAAAGACAGTGACAACATCAGTTCCAGTAGTTGCTTTTCCATTGACCCTCAAATTCCGCAAATATAACTTGAACTATATATATAATTTACTTAATGTAAAAAATGACAATTTCGCCAAAACTCTTGTTTTTCGATTAAAAGTTTTTGTGCTGGCAAGAGGTGTTTTTTTCTAGTGTAGTGCAAATGGGGTATCGCACAAAACTACAATGGAAAGACCTTTTTCCGCAACTAGAGTCACGTGAATTTTAAAAAATGCATGGAAATTGATTGTTGAAAAAAAATTTTTTATTTGGTTGTTCAGAAAGACCAATAAAGGCTCCAGTTTCAAAGAACTGGAATTTTCTGTCAGTGATTTAATGGTTCAGGCTTTACAGGGTTAAGTGGTTTATCACCATTTATTGTAATATTATCTTCTGTATTTTGTGTTTTTTTCAGTGAAAATCAGGTATTTTCCAACATTTAATTCACTGATCATGTAGATGTTCATTCAAGCTTGGAGTAAAGTTGAGGATTATTATATTAAAAATAGAGAAAACTGAAGAAAAAGTGACTTTTTCAGTTAAATCTCTCATTAACTGAACACAAACCCAGTGGATGGACCACCGTCATTGATCCAACTCCATGGGTTTTACTGGTGAATCAATGCTGTAGAAGATTATGATGTTTCCACGGTAACTACAGAGTCTCCGAACATCCAAATGGGTCACATCTGATGACCATGAAAAGATGATAAACTGCATTTCACATCAATTATTTACATGTATCGATAGGATTAGTGAATCAACAGTTTAGATCAGTAGATGCTTTTGGTAAATGGTGGATGTTTGGGTCTTTATGGGTTAAAGTTGAAGGTTATTATGTTAAAAAACAAAGAAAACTGGAAAAAATGAGACTTTCTAAGCAAAGATAACAACAGCTGAACAGAAAAATAAGCATCTACAACCACTGTCATTGATCCAACTCCATGGGTTTTACTGGTTGTAGAAGATGACTATGTTTCCATGGTAACTACGGAGCCTTTGAGCCTTTCCAAATAGGTCATATGTGATGACCATGAAAAGATGAAAAACTGCATTTTACACTTATTTACATGGATAAGTGGATCAACAGGGATTGGACAGTTTAAATCAGAAGATGATTTTGGTAGATGGTGCATGTTTGGGTTTTTATGGGTTAAGTTTTAATATCTAAACATCTCTAAAGCTGAGGATCCACCAAAATGTTCTCCCCTCAGTTCTTAACACAAACCAGCTCAACCATGATGACCTTTAAAGGTGTGATACCAGAGGGTGGAGTCACTTCACTCTCAGGCACCTTTTAACACATTCTATAAATACAAACACAGCTAAACCAAACCAGCATAATCATAGTGTCAAATATGCAAATCTCAGGAATTTAATAGTTCATAGATGTATGTACTGGACTACTTTAAACTAATGAAGTGTATTTTATTATTTAGAAGACTTTAACCATGACTAATCAAGCCTAAATAAACAGCAAACAGGAAATCAACAGCCTCTTAAAACAGACTTTTAACCTGCAGTTCAAACCGTCTCACTGAAAGTCTGTTAAAGTTCAATGTAAACAACACCGACAGCGAGAGACAAGGTGACAAACAATAAAACGCTAAGTATTTTGTACCACAATTAGTCTCATATTGATGTAAAAAGACCAACGGGGGCTGGTTCATCTCACTGGAAACTCCATAATTAATCAAAATGTTCCCAAAACGACTCTGATCTACGGCGGTAAGATTGTCAGAGGTGTAAAATAAATATAAATACAAGCCAATTTACGTATATTCCACCGAAAACAAACCAATGTCAGTCATAGCTCTGCTTTTTCTGTAGTAAAATGCAAACTGATATAAAACTGCAACAAAACTGCAAAAAAATAGTCAATTTTAAAATAATTCTTTGATGTTTTTTGTCCAATATCAGTTCAAAAATGATGATTACTGGTACAGGATTATAAATGGGTGTTGGTATTTCAGTAATTATTTTGATTCAATTCAATGTTAATTTTATGGCATTTCACAAATCAGATCAAAGCCTCAAATGTTATACAGACAAGATGAAAGATACAGGTCTAAAATCTGTCAATACTGAGCACGTCTGACACCAATCGAACATCAAACATAAAGACAAAGGCAGAAGAACACGAGGACATGGTGGTTTCATATCTATATGACGCATCGAGAACTGAAGCCCATCATTAAGACTGTGGTTACCAACGAAAATCAGTGTCAGAGGCTAACGTTGGTAAAAACCCACAGACCCCCATGTTAAAATATCTGTACAGAGATGAGTTTTTAAGCGTTCCCCCTAATAATAGTGACGGTGAAGAATAAGTCATCTGTTTTTGCCGTGTGGGCTCCAGACTTTCTGAGCTGTAGTTTATTGAATTAAAAAAAGGCTTTTTGTTCCATGAATCAACAACAGATCGAAAGTCTCATCTAAATGTCTCCTCTTTGCCTCTGTTCCTTTATTTGGTCTGTCAGCTAGCATGCTAATATGAGCAGCTAACGCTAATTAATAAGTTCATACATTGTTTGTTGGTGTTTAACATGATGCAGTTGATCACTATCTGGTGTTTTCATTAAGTTCATGCTAGTTTGTTTAGTTTCAGCCATATAAGTATGTAATAAGTGAACAGAGGAGCCATGATGTTTCAGATTTGTTGCAATGTTGGCTTTTTGGAGCCGCAAGTGACCATATTTGGACAAAAGAGGTGGAGCTGTGGGAAACTGAGGGGTAAAAAATGAGCTAATGCTAAGTGTTAGCATCCTGATTTGGTGAAATTATACTAATTTTGTATTTGGTTCAGTGCTAATTTTGTAATTTTTTTGTTTTATTGCTAATTTTGTTTGGAGTTTTTGTTCCATTTTGTAGTTGATTTTAGTCATTAGTCTATATCCATTTTGTTGCTTAGTTTTTTACTTGTCGCTACTTTTGTAAGTATTTGTTAGTTTAGTTTCTAATATTGTTAATTTTTGTTTGTTTCATTGTTATTTTATTCATTTTGCCTCAAATTCTTTCCATTTTTGTTTATTTTGTTGCTTATTTTGCTCATTTTCATTTGTTTCATTGCAAATGTTAATTTTTTATGTGGTTCATTGCTAATTTTGTAAAAAAAAAAAATATATATATATGTATATATATTTTGTTGCTAAGTTTGTTTGGAGTTTTTGACCCATTTTGTAGATGACTTTGGTCACTATATTCATTTTGTTGCTTAATTTCTTTATTGTTTCTAATTTTGTTCATATTGGTTTGTTTCGTTTCTAACATTGTGAATGTGTTTTTGTTTGTTTCATTGTTATATTTGTTCATTTCGCTGCTATTTTTTTTTGTTTGTTTGTGTATTTTGTCGCTAATTTTGTTGAAAAAGAGAGTTTATTTGGCAAATATGCTCAAAAGAGCTTGGACATTGTTGAACATATTTACCGAATACGCTCAAAAGAAATTCAACCTGATTTACAAGCCTGATTTGCATACATTTTTCATTAACTTTTCTTTCTTTCTTTCTTTCTTTCTTTCTTTCTTATTTTTTAATTCCGAATATTAAAAAAACAAACCAAAAACAACAAGGAAAGTAAAAAAATAAATAAAACTAAAAAAAATTTGAAAAGGAGTGGGATGAAATACAACTTACATACTCCCACCCTCTTACTCTGTCTTTTTCTACTGATCTCAAAGTCACATGTCAGTTCGTCAAAGTAACTTAACAAATCTTACATATGTCAAAAGAAATTCTAAACAATCCTGCACAAAAATGCAAAATTATTATACATATAAGAAATAAACTGTCCGTTTCATAACTGCTTTTCCTAACAGTGTTTGACATTTCAAAGTAAACTCCTTTGAGGTGGAAATGCAAACACAGGTAAATAAATTCCTGGTAATAAAAGTTCCTGGTAATGCTGGTGGAGAAGGGGCTAGTGGATTTGTTTTGGGGCTTAGATCACTCTACTCCAGATCCACCATCTTGTCCAAATATGGTTCAAATAAACACAATGATGACGGTGCAAATCCCACTGTGACCACATTCACTGCTTCATCTTTCATCGTCTTTCTAAACTTCATTCTTGTCTTTTTCTCTTTTAAATCTTTACCTTCAGCGGTTTTGTGCACTACATGTCAACAGGTAGAAAATAGCACCAAACATTCAAGGAAAAACTCATCACAGTCTCCGCCCACTCAGTCTGACTGACAGGTGACCACAATAGAAACAGAAACAAAGCAGTTCTGAGAATGAAAGAGTCAAAAGCCTCTCCTGCAGCAGAGCAGACTGTAGTTCACCACGAAGCTGAAGCCCACCCACTCCGCTCGGAGGAAATACCCACTGACATTCATCCGTCCTGAAAATGAGAACAGTAGTCGGTGGACAGGTAGTACAGTGGAGATGGAAAACATGACCGGGTTCTCTGATGCTAAAAATACTCCAGTCAGCAGGTGGATGTGCAGGGTTGGTAGTTCTGCAGAAGGTCACGAGTCAGACTGATGTCAAATTTATATGTCCTTAGCTTTTTAAGAACAACGTGTCCTGTTTTTAAGAAGCTAAGCAGTGGTCACCTCTGCTGTTAAAGCACCCGCTCCTGTTCTGTTAAATGGAAAAATTCAAACCGGCACCAAACGAACGTCACCGGAAGATACTTTTAATTGTATCGTTGCTGCATCGAAAGTAAGCCTAAGGTTTAGACTTTAAAATGTGACAGTGGAAACTCTAGACCAGGGGCGTCAAACTCATTTTAGTTCAGGTTCCACACATAGACCAGTTAAATAATAACATAATAACCTATGAATTATTTTTTGTATTTTTTTTTTTTTTTTTGATGACGTCCATGCATATTAATGAACAGCCAGTACTAAAAACATTACTTTGTGTAAATATAAGGTTTTAGTTCTGCCTTTTATTGCATTTTATGTATATATATATATATAATATATATATATATATATATTTTTTTTTTTTTTTTTTTTTTTTTTTTTTTAAATTTTTTTTTTTAATGTATATTTTTAGTGTGGCTGTATAGCTGAGATTTCTATTTTGTGTAACTTCTGCTATTGTTGCTGTCTTGGCCAGGACACTCTTATAAAAATATTTTTAATCTCAGTGAGCTTTTTCCTGGTTAAATAAATGTAATAATAATAATAATAATAATAATAATAATAATAATAATAATAATAATAATAATAATAATATGCTTTATTTAGCTGGAAGCTATTTTCCATCCAAAGTCCTCAACATTTCAAGACAAAGTAAACATACAAACAAGACAGTACAGTGTATACAACACATTACTATATGAAAGTGTACATCATACAATACATTATTAATATAATAAATACAATATGAAACTGCCAAGAAGAATAACTACTGAGATGAAAATGAAATGCTGGTCAGACATCACAGGTGTTCACAGGTTTGATTAGATTTTAACCTTTTTATTTTTTTTTTTAGCTCTTTTTTAAATGTGGAAAAGGTGGAGATTTCACAACACGTCTTGGGCAGGACACTCTTGAAAAAGATATTTTTAATCTTAATGAGCTATATCCTGGTTAAATAAAGGTTATAATAAAATTTAATAATCATAATAATAATACAAATATGCTGGATTTAGTGGGAAGCTATTTTCCATCTACAGTCCTCAACATTTAAAGACAAACTAAACATAACAAATAAGACAATACAGTATATATAACACATTACTATATACAAGTGTACACCATACAAGGCATACAGTATAAAACTCTCAAGAAGAATAACTATTGAGAAGGAAATGAAATGCTGATCAGACATCACAGGTGTTCACAGGTTTGATTAGAGTTTAACCTTCTTTTTTTTTTTTTTTTTTTTAACTCTTTTTTAATGTATAAAAGGTGGAGATGTCTCAAATAGTCGTTGGAAAACTATTCTAGCTCTTATTACTTATAGAGGGTGTTTTGACCTGTTTTAGTTAATCTGATAATCCAAAATGTTCTTTTTGAAGTGTGGAAAATAAAATTACATTATGAAAATGTGAATAACCTGATCAATCTGAAATTTCTCAAGAAAAAAAAAGTGAAATTCCAACAATATTATGTCACAGGTACAGATCACAGTGGATCTACAAATGCAGAAAACATTTAGTAACAGGCAGAATATTGATAAAATCACACTTATTTTTCTGAAGACATTTCAGGTTGTTTATATTTGTTTGTTGTCGTGAAATGATGGTCTATAAATGTAAAAAATTTTATGTTATTTGACTTTTTTCCATTAAACCAAGTAGAATATTTGGAGTTGTCATCATTTATAAGTTATTATGCAACTTTTTTTACTTGAGATGATATTGGTCTGTGTGTGAAACCTGAGCTAAAATGATTTTAAGTGTAATTTTTGTACTGAAGGGCCTGATTGGATAATTTGGTGGCTGGTTTTGGCCCACGGACCGTATGTTTGACACCCCTGGTCATGTCGGAGACGTCCACACATTCATTCGAGACACTTTTGTCTTCAACACCTTCCTTATTCAACATTAATAAAACCTTTAGCTTCACTTCCACAAACCGGCCTCACACGGACCGTTCACTAAAACCACTTTCCACTGGTAAATATCCACATTGCCTTATCTCACACCTTGAGACTTCAGTCTAAAATAGATCTAATGTTTTTCACTTTTGTGGTTTAATGGACAGGGTTGACATTCGGTTTCTGCTTTTACAGAAAAAGAAAAAAACCACAGTCACTCTCGCAGATGTTTTTAGTGTCCAGGTCACACTCTGACTTCATTGTTTGGATTTCTACTCATTACTTCCTTCTAGAAAGTCCCTAAAACGAACTAGCATCTAAGGTGTTAAATATACGACCCATGGACCAGAAACAACCCACCAAACGATCTGAGGAATTTATGAAATGGAAAAATTAACAATGAACGACGTTAAAATCATTTATCCATTTTACATACAGACCAATATGATCTAAAATGGGTCAGACCAGTTAAATACTATCATAATAACCTACAAATAATGACAAGTTTTGTCTTTGTTTTAGTGTTAAAAAGTAAAATTACAAGACAATTTATATTTACAAACTAAAATAAAATGTGGCCAACCTAAACAAATATGAACAACCTGAAATGTCAAAAGAAAAGTAAGTTCAATTTTAACAATATTCTGCCTGTTACTAAAGGTTTTGTGTATTTGTAGATTCACTGTAATCTGTAAGTTGTAATGCACATGTGTGAATGATAAACTGAGACATAATATTACAATAATTGCAGTAGAAATTTCCGGTTGTTCATGTTTTTCACATTTTTAGGAATTTTAGTTTTTTTCACTCTAAAACACTGATAAACGTTTGGAGTTGTCATTATTTATAGGTTATTATGTTATTGTTTTACTGATCCGACCCACTTCAGATCATATTGGACTGAATGCAGAACCTGAACTAAATTGAGTTTGACAACCCTGATCTAAAACATACAACATAATATGATTGAATATGTACATCCTTGTCCATTGTAAAGCCATTTTTTTCATCTATTTAACCCATAAAGACCCAAACATCCGCTGATCTAAAATGATTAATATCTGTTGATCCACTAATCAAAAAAATGCATGTGAATAATTCATGTAAAATACAGTTTGTCATCTTTTCATGGTCATCAGATATGACCCATTTGGACGTTCAGAGCCTCCATAGTTACCATGGAAACACCGTCATCTTCTGCAACATTGATTCACCAGTAAAACCAATGAAGTTGGATCGATAACAGAGGATGGACACTGGGTTTATGTTCAGTTAATGATAGATTTAACTGGAAAAAGTCACATTTTCTTCAGTTTTCTCTGTTTTTGATATAATAACCCTTAACTTTAATCTAAGTTTTAATGAACATCTGCATGATCAGTGACTTAAATATAGAAAACTGAGTGATTTTGACTGAAAAAATGCAAAAAACAGAGGACAATATTATAATAAATGGTGATAAATCACTTAAGAAATGCTAAAAATGCAAAAAATGTTTGGATATGTTGTATTGTTCACTTGTAATGCCATATATGTCATACTGTGTGGAAATATGGGGCAATGTGTATAAGACTAATTTAGACCCAATAATTAAACTCCAAAAAAAAGCTATTAGAGTCATAAACAAAGCTGGTTATCTCCAATCAAGTAATCTACTTTTTGTAGAATCTGGTTTACTAAAATTTCTTGACATTGTATATTTAAAAACAATGGAATTTATGTTTCGCGTTAAAAGTAAACACATTCCTTTTTGTATTCAGAATATTTTTAAGTTAAGAGAAGGACATTATAATTTAAGAGGGATGTTTGCGTTTGAAAAATGTAAAGTAAGAACAAATGTTAAATATCACAGTGTTTCAGTTATTGGTGTCAAGCTATGGAACGAACTGAAGGATGAAGTGAAGTTGTGTAGCTCACTGTTGAGTTTCAAAAAGAATTTAGTTGGTCAAATTATGAAGGGCTATGAAAGTAATATGATTACAAAATAACTTATTACACTGAATGTAGCATAATTTAAGTTTAAGTATTTATCTGCTGCAACTTAAGGTGTGGACATGGACTAAGGATGTAAATAGGAGAAGCAGAAATAAGCCTCCGGCTTCAGCTTCTTCCTTTTTCAGTTACAAAATGTGTTAGTTTTATGTTTGTTTTTTTTAATATGTAGATGTTTTGTTTTGTTGGGTTTTTTTTTAATATGTATGTGTTTTGTATTTTGTATTTAACTGAAATAAACATTCATTCAATCATTAAATATAGAGAAAAATCCATCTGGGAACTGACACTAAAGGGTTAATTGTGTTTTTACTGAGTTTTGACTGTGTAACTGCTTTTTGGAGTTTAATCAGATGCCAAAAAGCAGCTAAAAAAAAGCCCCAAACAAAAACTAGTGGGCCCAAACTCAAATTCCTGTTGTTGTTCAGTTTGTTCCAGTTCACAGTTCATGTTCAACATCCTACATCTCTTACTGATGTACATTCTGAGTGCCTTATGTAGTCAAAACCTGCCAAACTTCAATTCCTCTCTCTGAAAGGTTAAATAGAGAGAGTATTTCCTTTGAGAACTGCTGCTGAAGTAACACTGGGTCTTTAAGGGTTAATATTAACAGATTAAACGCTGTGTTATGGGAGGAGCTTATTGGACAAAACAGACGTGCTTCCAGTCAGTGAAGTGGTCATAGCTCAACACATGTCGCCACAGATCAGCCTCTGAAACATCACAGGGACGTGTTTTTCTCAGTGTACACGGTTAGAACTCAGTCCCTTCAGCATCAAAATAACCCAGTTCACCTCATTTAGAAAACAAACTCAGCACTGGGATTAAAACTGTCTAATTCTGAGAATGTTTAGTCATGCATTCAGGTAGAAATTACAGCGCACAGTCAAACACTTTAGAAATATTTACCGTTAAAGTGAAGCAGAAAATACACCTCGATCTCATCTCATGTAAGATCGTATACTGTATATTTGACTGGGATTTTCCACGTTTTATCATCGGGTTTGTTCTTTTATAAGTGTACACTGAACTCCACTACCACGTAAAATGCAAAATCAGTGGTTATTTCTGAAAATAAGCCTTTACAAAGTTATAATTCAGAAAAGTGGAATTATGTATTGACTTCAACACAGAGCAGATATGGTTCACATTTTATTTTGCTACATTTCTACAAATTTTAGCATTATTATTATTATTATTATTATTATTATTATTAAAGGTGGGGAAGCAAAATTTACAATATTTTGAGGCAGGGATTGAAAGACAGTGTATGACCAATTAGTTTATTGAAAGTCATGAGAATTTATTTGCCACAAGAAAATGTACATAATAGAAAATGTTTTTATTCTATGTGTCCTCCTTCTTTCTCAATAACTGCCTTCACACGCTTCCTGAAACTTGCGCAAGTGTTCCTCAAATATTGGGGTGACAACTTCTCCCATTCTTCTTTAATAGTATCTTCCAGACTTTCTGGTAATAGTTTTGCTCATAGTCATTCTCTTCTTTCCATTATAAACAGTCTTTATGGACACTCCAACTATTTTTGAAATTTCCTTTGGTGTGACGAGTGCATTCAGCAAATCACACACTCTTTGACGTTTGCTTTCCTGATTACTCATATGGGCAAAAGTTTCTGAAAAGGTATGGATAATAGTGTTAGGTATGATTATGACATCAATATATGTTTGGTTTCAAAACAATTGACGTAGTGCCTGCTGAGAAAAAACAACTAAATATTCATTGTAAATTTTGCTTCCCCACCCTGTATTATTATTATACCTCTGAAATGCAATGGAGTATGAGTATAATGCAGTAATATACAATAGAAATACATCACTATTAGACTGTACAATCTCTGGTTATTATTAAAATCCAACTTACAATACATTCACAAGCATCAAGTGTTGAGAATTTTGAGTCTAACAAATAAAACGATCTCACAATATTACAGGAAGCATTCAACAACTAAATAAATAGAAAAATACAACCATATTACCGAAGTTTCCTCATGAAAAAACCAACTTAACTGCATTTTTAAGCCAACATTTAATTAAAACTCAGCTCAAACAGGCTTAAACACACTAAAACCGCATTAAACTTCCCATTTTTCCAACAATTTACAACATCTAAATGAAACTAAAACACATTAGGATTCAGTTTCTGTCTTCAAACTAAAACATTAGCTTATATAGCTAACGTTAGCTTAGCATAACTTGTAAAACCATTTCATTTAACCTCAACAGACAGAATATATAATTCACATAAACTGTCCTCTTTGTCTTTTCACTCTTTTACTTCAAAATAATTATTTAATTCACCAACCACACCTTCTGAATTTGTCTCATTTATGAAAATGAAAGCCTACGTTAGCTTAATTTGCTTGCTAACGTTAGTATACTTCATTTAAACTTCATAAAACAGAATAAAATTCACTTACAGTTTTTGTTCATCTTTTCACTGTCCCGACAACCAAAATAACACTGAATTTATGACTAAATGTAGCTTTATCCGGTCAGTTTCTGTCCTGAGGCTAAGACAAATGTTAGCTTAAATTCCTCATTAACTTCTAAAACATACTTCATTTAAACTTTGCAAAACTAAATAAAATTCTCCTAAACTGTTTTATTTTTTATTATACTGTTCATTGTTCTGACAGTGAAAAATTGTAGTTTGCCTAAAATATACCTGTAATTCACTTTTAAATTGGTCTCTTTGACAAAATTTAATTAGATTATTCAGTTAATTTCATTAATTTTTAGAGGTTTTACTATATGAAAACAACTTTAAAAATATTGAAATCACATAATGAGGATTCTTCTGATGGTGTGACCTGTTGTAATGTTTACACAGCCATAACAAAGGTTTCATAGATAATTTTTATAGATAATTATTGGAAACATGTTTCACTTTCACAATATTTACAATATACACATAACACATACATTTTCTTCTTCTCACAAATATAAACTTATATGTTCCTGTCACATTCCTATTACACACCAATTAATTGAACTTTTTTTTTTTTTTTTTTTTTTTTTACACTTTCAGGAAAACTTTATTAATTTTAGTATTTTAAACACTTTTTGTCATTTTGACACTAATCTCATATTGAACCTCACATCTGAAGAATAGTATTTTTTTTAACAAAACTGAAAAAAATCTCATTTTCAGGCAGAATGCTATTAGTAAACAGTAATGTAGTCCCAACACTGTATTATTTATTGGGTATTGTTAATAAATTGTATCTTGAAACAGAAAAAAAACAAGATTTTTTTTTTTTTTTCCTCAAAAAAAGTGATATTTTCAGCAATTGACATTATGGCTCCTGCTGATCAATATTTACATTTATCACAATGAACCCTGAATAAAAAGGTTCATTGGATAAACTTAATGTATTTTGAATATTATGAATCACTTTTTGTCTTCAGTTTGTTCAGCCTGAAATCAACTGATTAAAATTATAAACTGTCCATAACACTGGGGAAAAAAAGAAGATTTAATTTTTAAGCCATATCCTCCTGAAACCCAGCAATACATTTTTATCCTCTGGAGTTTCACAGCTTTACTTCAGAAAAATATGAAAAAACAGCTGCATGATTTATTATTTAATGTAAAAAAAAAAAAAAAAAAAAAAACCCAAAACTTTATCTTTCCTGGGTCTCAGGAGAATATTACACTGCTCTAAGTTTATTACATCCTTTTTTTGTATGGTATAAATGTCATTCATGCTTAAACATGAGTCTGTGTGTGTGTTTGATGTCTGTTTGATGTGTTTCTGACATGGTTTAGTCATAAGTCGACTCATCCATGAACCGTTGGACATTAGTATAAAAACACCTCTGGTACCGTGAGCGATAACGAGCCTCAGGACTCATCCCAGCGCCGTTTATCGAAGTCACATATGAAGAAAAAACACCTTCAGCGGTTGAATAAAACAACAGCAGTGGCAGTGGAAACTCCATTTGATCATGACAGAGGTCACCGAGAGGAAAGACGCCCTGAAGGTGAAGTTCAACCAACAACTGACAACAAGCACCAAGAGTTGGACGTCACAGCGGAAGAAGACGACCACGGCCACATTTCCATCCTCTTGTTTACATCGTATATTTCTGCAGAGTGGTCTTTCCTTCATCCGACCTCTGTTATTACAAACATATGACCCGTGGGCCAAAACCATCCACCAAAGGCTCCGATCCGGCCCACGGGATGAATTTATGACACGGAAGAATTACACTGAAGATATCAACACTCACTGGTGTCAATATCATTTTAGTTCAGGGGCCACGTACAGACCAATATGATGTCAGGTCAAATAATACCATAACAGAAAAAGTATGATTTTTTTTTGTACTTTGGGATTTTTTTTGTTTTGTTTTTGTTTTGTTGTATGTGTGTTTTGTATATGTTCTGTTCTGTATACGAAAAAAAAAAAAATCCTATTGTTTAGACTTTTTTTGCACTGCTGCTGTAAAAAAAAAATTCAATAAAAAATAACTGTGAAAAAAAAAAACAACTGAAAAAGTAGGCGGGGCTTACTAATACCGCATCCGGTTGCACAACACTTTGCCTCTCCTACTCACTGATACCCTGCCTACCCAGGGTTTAACTTTGAGTCTTAACTTTCAATCTTTTCAAAAACTTTTCAAAAATTTGTAAAAACAAACAAACAATCAAAAAAGCAAAAATTGAGAGAAAGGCACATGTAAAAAAAACAATGTGTGGAAGAAATGGGATGAATAGTGTCTGAGGAATCAATTGGACAAATATTCTAAGTTGAAATTTTAAAACATTTGTAAAAAAAAATAAAAAAAATAAATAAAACTAATAATAATAAAAAATTGAATTCAGCCATTAAATTGAGCACTGCACTTCTACTAGTCATACAGAACATGTGTGTTGAATTAGAACATGGTTTCTGCAGGTATGAGCAAATCTAATTTAATGCTTTTAATGCCACTTTAAACACATTTAATGTCCATGTCCACCTGCAGATACAGTTTTATATATAGTTTTATGATGGTTTACCTTCAACAGGCTTTAACCAGGCTCTGAATAGTTCCTCCTCCTTCACTTCTGCTGAAACTTGCATTTCCCCATTTTTCCGACATTTACTAAGATTTCCTCCGCTCTTTAACTACAGCATGAACACGCTCACAGCACGTTGCATTCCACGCATCCAGTGTTGTGACTATACAATAGCTAATTAAAGGGTTCCGCCTGTCAATCATCACACTATACCTCCGATTAAAATTATTAAATGTTTATGTAATCAAAATAAAAAGTGAATAACAACTATTAGAGTATTTCAATTTTTAATGCCTCTGGACAATGAATTTAATGCTTTTTAACGCTATTTAAGGCCTTAATTTTCACAAAATCTATTTAATGGCTTAATGCTTTTTAATGACCTGCAGAAACCCTGTAGAAGAGAATCAGGTGAGTAGTGTCAGAGATATGGGTTGGACAAAAATCTTGGATGGATGAACGGACAGACAGATGGACGGACACCTTCTGGGGTGGGCGGGGGTATACCTAATAATCTAATATCTTAACACCTAATAATGACAACTCCAAATTTTCATCTTGCTTAAATGTGAAAAAAGTAAAGTGTAAAAGGTAAAAAGAAACCATCTCCAGATCTTCATCATCACTGTGGTCTGTTTTTAATGAAAAACCTACTTGGTCATAATGTCATTAACCAGTTTCTGCTTCGGAAACCTCAAAACCATTAACCAGAACCTGTACTGGTCAAGCTTACGACATTAACTGTGCTTTGTGTTTTACTTATAAGCAAGAGAGAAACAAATTCAGTAAAAAAAAAAAAAAGTCACCATAAATGCACCACACTGGACCTTTTGTCATTACCTTTTAGGAAAAGTAGGTCAAAGTTCAAACTTTTATGAATTTTTAAAATATTTTTTTCTCCCATTTACTTATAATGGGTGAAATTTCACATGTCTATAAAAACATCCATTTTTTTTCAGTTTACTTCAACCTTGGCACATACATGGAGGCAACTGATATGCTGACATTAGCATATATATAGACATGATGACATCAGCTGGATCGATGCCAAAAGAACCTACAATATGTGCGAGGGGCGGGGTTTGTTGTGTCTGGAACCACTTGTTCTTATGTGGATTTTATACGGGGGCAGAACCTATGGGAGCAGCTACTGCCGGCCGGAAGGGATGGACCTGTTATTGATTCTAGGTGATGGAGTGCAAGTAAACAAGCAGCAGTCAGTGAGTAAGGTTGAGTGAAAAGCACATGTTCGCACTTGTTTGTGCAGCTGTAAGCTTTGTACTCCACTAGTGTTCTACACAGGGTGCAATTTGTCAAAACACCAGAGGGGGGGATGTTTTTGTTTTGTTTTTTGTTGACGGAGTGTGTGTGTGTGGGGGGGCACCACTTATATATGTGGGGGTACGGTCCATAGCTAACATAATTCATGCTGGCCTGAAACGAAAGTGAAACTTTACATACTTTCAATGTCCAACTCCCAGTTCGATTCCTCTGTTATACAGTGGATCTTACATGAAATTTTCACAACTTCTAACCTGTATCCACTGGACACACAAATGCTGGGCCCCATGAATTGGTCACGTTTACCCCCCCTTTATAGCACCCCAGTGCATGGGGACATTCGCAAATTCTGAGACTGCCGACAGTTTGGTTCAGGTGAACGTTAGTGTCAGTAATGTAGGACAGAGGTGGAAGAAAACTGTCACAACCTGTCTGTTATTTACATTGGTTGGTTGTTCCCCCCCAGGATGAAATTTGTTGAGCAGAAGTAGGGATGTAAAAACCAGAGGGGGGGGTTGATCCCCCCCCCCCCAACAAATTACACCCCAGTCCTAGGTCCACGACCCAGTACTGGCTGATAATGAGTCATCTGTGCTGTACAGGGTCAGTGTCCAGTCCATCACAGATAATACAGATCAGATAATACAACGAGTCTGCATCAGTACTGGTGCTGGAACAGCCCATGAAGAAGGAAACATGTCTGACCATGAATGACTGACGGAGCAGTGACTCAGTTCTCATGTGTAATTGACAACAGACTATAAGGGAAGTTACCTGACAGAACCACTAGCATTATATGTGATCTTCTGAAATAACTAGTAATGAAACTTCCCCACAGGTACCCTTTAACTACCAGCATGGACAGAGGTTGAACACTGTCTAACATTTAGTGTCAGTGACGGAAGTTTCCCAGAATATAATCACTAATTCATGACATTCACCACACTGGACACTTAGGCTAAATAGAGTAAAATTTACTCAAACTGAAGAAAATTTTACTCTAATCAGATAACATTGGGTCCATCTCTAAAAAGAGTAAAAGTTCCTCTTTGGGTAGAACTCTCCACACTCAATATAGAGCCAAATTTATTCAATATGAGCAAAATTTACTAAATATAGAGCTAAATTTACTCAATATAGAGCCAAATTTATTCAATATAGAGCAAAATTTACTAAATATAGAGCTAAATTTACTCAATATACAGCTAAATTTACTCAATATAGAGCCAAATTTACTCTTTTTAAGGAAAATACTTTTGACTCTGGAAAAAATGTTCAATAATTTTTCCTGTGTACGCTGAAATGATTTTGAATTAAATGTTTTTCTCAACCCATAATCCCTGTGCTGCTTTAGTGGCCATTCCCAAATTTATTTTTCACCATTCTTAAGTGATTTATCACCATTTATCATAATATTATCCTCTGCATTTTAAATTTTTTTTTTGGTCAAAATCATATATTTTCCTATATTTAATTCACTAATCATGTACTTTAATCAGATTACATTTGAGGGTTTGATAGATAGATAGATAGATAGATAGACAGATAGATAGATAGATAGATAGATAGATAGATAGATAGATAGATAGATAGATAGATAGATAGATAGATAGATAGATAGATAGATAGATAGATAGATAGATAGATAGATAGATAGATAGATAGATAGATAGATAGATAGATGTTGTCCATCATATTGTGACACTAGATAACAACACTCGAACATAACACAAACTTTAAAAAAAAAAAACAGCAATTCCACACCACATACTGCCCAAAATAGCAAAGACAATAATTCCACACCATATAATCTATCCCACATATCAAACTAACACATTACAGTCTATTTAATGTTTTGTTCAGTTGTGTTATTGCATTTGGAAAGAAACTTTTGCTGAATTTAACTTTTTCCAGTTTAGTGACCTGTATCTGTGACCAGAAGAAAACAGTATGAAATATGGATTATGGATTGTTATATCAAAAACAGAGAAAGCTTAAGAAAAAGTGACTTTTTCAGTCAAATATATCATTAACTGATCGTAAAAACGCCTGGGTTTTACTGGTGAATCAATGTTGTAGAAGATGACTGTGTTTCCACGGTAACTACTGAGCCTCTGAACATCCAAATGGGTCATATCTGATGACCATGAAAAGATGACAAACTGTATTTTACACCAATTATTTACATGTATTGATAGGATTAATGGATCAACAGTTATTGAACAGTTTAGTTCAGTAGATGCTTTCAGTCACCAGTGGATATTTGGGTCTTTATGGGTTAAAGCAGTAATATGTTCTGTATATAAACTTTATGGGTGTGTTTATACTTAAAAAAATAATACTAGCCTGTTACATGTTAAACTGAATCCACTACAATGAATACAGAAATAAGATACTGAATAAATCCAATTAAATATGTCAAAAATATCAGTAGTTTAATACCAATTTATGCATGAAAGGGTTAAAGGCTTGTCAGCTACAAAGACATTTAGTTCATCTGTAAATGACCCAGTTTAGAACAAACGTCTGAAATGGACCTAACAACAGAACTTCTACCACATGTGGGGTTCTGTGGTTTATTTCTGCAACAGGTCGTTCATCACATGGGTTTAAGACATATATTTTATTGCTGTACTGTTTTATTACCACAGACAAAACTCTGAGTGACACCCACCCTCCATGTTTGTGCATTTGTTTAATGGTCTCTGCCTCATAAATAATGCTTCTTCCTCTTTTTTGGGTTAAAGATAAATCATCGCCGACCAGCGTTCAAGCCCCCTCTCTCTCGGTGCAGAAGCCATGTGCACGAGCGCTCACACAAAACCACACTGTTTCAGCAGAAACTTGACACAGTTAGCTCGGACCTGCACCGATCTGCTGCTCGTCTTCTCTCACTTCTTCATTTCATTGTATCTGAGGTTGCAAACACACACCAGGTGCAGCTTCTGTGAGGAAACTCAGATCTGCAGCCTCGAGTGCAGCTCAGTAGCACCAGCCACATCAGATAAGGATGAGGAGGCTTTTACTGTAAGAGCAGGAAGATCCTGTACACCACAGGAGGCAAACATGTGGCGCCTGGGCCAAAACTGGGCCGCCAATGGGTCCGATCCGGCCCAAATTATACTGAACATATGAACAGTCAAGGGTATCGAACTCATTTTAGTTCAGGTTCCACATATGATCCGACTGTGATCTCAAGTAAAATAATATCATACCAAGTGGTGCCAGTCACAACAAACCCCCCCCCTCGCACATATTTCACCTATTATATGTAAATGGGAAGACTTAAAAAATTCACTAAAAATTTTCATTTTGACCTACTGTTCCCAAAATGTAACGAGATCTACTCTGGGTCACTGGCAATCTATGACGTCAGTTTGGTATGAATTCAACCAATGGTTTTGCTGCTACAGACATGTGAAATTTCCCCCATTATTGAGTAAATGGGGGAATTTTTTTTTTTTTTAATTCATTAAATAAATGAAAACTTTGATCTACTTTTCCCAAAATGTAATGAGATCTATTCCTACTCATTGGCAATCTATAAATCAAATTTGGTATGAATTTAACCAATAGTTTTGCTGCTGAAGTGTAAACAAACAAACGAACAAACAAACAAACACACTGAACCAAAAACAATACCCCTTGGAGGTGGAGTAATAACCTATAAATAATATCTCCAAATTTTTCTCTTTGTTTTAGTGCAAAAAAATATCATTAAATAATGAAAATATTTACATTTACAAACTATTTTTAACAATAAAATGTGAATAACCTGAACACACATGAAGAACCTGAAATGTCTAAAAAAAAAAATTAAATGTAATTTTAACAATATTCGGACTGTTACTAAATGTTTTATGCCTTTGTAGATATGATCTGTAATGCACATGTGTAAATGATAAGATGAAGTGTAATATTGTAAAAATTGCACTAATTTTTCTTAAGAAATGTCTTTTTTTTCAGGTTTTTCACATCTTGTTTGGATAATTTGTGAATGTAAATATTTTCCAAATGTAGTGTTATTTTTTCCAACATAACAAAAAGAAAAACTTGGAGTTGTCATTACTTGTATGTTATTATGTTATTACTTTACTGGTTCAGCCTGTTTGAGATCAAATTAGACTGAAAGTGAAACTTGAAAGAAAATGAGTTTGACATCCTTGCTTTACACCAGTTTAGCAAATAACAAACATCTATTTACAAAACAATCTAGTGTCACAATATGATGGACGAACATGTTCAATGGACAATTTAAAACTATATACAACTATTCACAAAACAACATCTATCTATCTATCTATCTATCTATCTATCTATCTATCTATCTATCTATCTATCTATCTATCTATCTATCTATCTATCTATCTATCTATCTATCTATCTATCTATCTATCTGGCAATTATCATGTAAAAGATGAAACAGGAAAACACACTTCTTTTGCCAATAATGAGTGAAGAAAATACACACAAATAAGATGAGAATAAATGAGTAGAATCAGGTTAAAATAATAAATAACATGTAGCTTTGAACTCAAACAACCGACCAAAATGACCTTCAAGTCCTACTTTCACTTGAGTCAGTTCTACTCCTTCTACCACATTCTATTTTTAAACATGTACCTGTACTTCCACTCATGAAAGTCTGCATTTTTATTTTTTATTTTTTTTACCACCTATGTCTTTATAATCAGTTCCAGTAAGTATATGACACAGTTGTCATATGTAGATTGTAAAAAACCTGTTTCAATGAGTGTAAAAATAACATGAGACTCCTCTTTTGTCTGTGTGTTGACGTCTAACAGGTAAAACCAGCTGTTATTTGCAGCATATTTCTGTCTTCTAGAGTAAGGAACGACAGGTGTGGAAGGAATCACAAGGTACAAATGTAGTTTGGCTGCATGCCGCTTTAACCTCAAACACAATCGATGCTGAGACCTAAATGGAACCATGACCTACTGTGACTGGTGTCTCCTTCTACATTATATAATCAGTGATTTTTAAACTTATTAATATTTTATTTGCTTTATTTGGAATGTCGGCATGATTTGATTGGGATTCTCATCAAAAATTTATATGGAGTGAGTAACAGACGCATATATGTTCAATAAATGATACAGTAAAAACAGGCCCAATGTCCCTGTGTCTCAACATCATGTTCTATCAAACATCAATACCAAGTTAAATTTGAGAGGTTGTCAGGTTCTGTCTCTATGTTAGAGTCATGTGGTCTTAAGATAAGATAAGATGAGATGAGATGAGATGAGATGAGATGAGATGAGATGAGATGAGATAACATTTTTTAGTTTAGTTTTTTTCGAATATGCAACAAGACAAAGTAATCTTTCTTAGTCCTTAGAAATAAAACAGGTAGTAAGAAGTCATGGAAGAAAACAAAAAAACAAAAACAAAACTTATACATATACATGACTTCATTTGCACATTTGAAAAGGACTGGGAGGAACTATAACTTATTTAATCCCACCCCTTCTCTACACAACAGTCTATCCTTTAGCGTCCTATCAGCAGAATACATGAAGAGTCAAGTCCCTTAGACCTTTTGTAAGTATTTAACCTCACTTATCATCCTAAGATAAGATAAGATAAGATAAGGTAAGGTAAGGTAAGGTAAGGTAAGATAAGATAAGATAAGATAAGATAAGATAAGATAAGATAAGATAAGATAAGATAAGATAAGATAAGATAAGATAAGGTAAGGTAAGGTAAGGTAAGGTAAGGTAAGGTAAGGTAAGATAAGATAAGATAAGATAAGATAAGATAAGATAAGATATTCCTTTATTAGTCCCATGGGGGGATATTCCAAATTTACAGCAGCAAGAGTGACGGACACAGGAGATCAATCTCCCAGTAGAAGTGGGCGGTACTTTCACTAGAGGAGAACTCAACCAATTAAATCCAAGTCCATATACAACTTCCTATCAGTGATCAATACACTGCAAAAATTTAAATCTTACCAAGTGTATTTTTGTCATTTCTAGTCCAAATATCTCATTACTCTTAAAATAAGACATAATCACCTAAAGAGTAACTTTTCAGTGACATATAAGAACTGATTTTTAGACAACAGATCTGGAAAATCTTATTTCAAGAAATCTTACCAAGATAATTTTCACTTGTTCCATTGGCAGATTTTTTTTCTTAGTTCAAGATTTTTTATTATTATTTTTTTTTGCTTAATTCACTAATTCATTAAGTTACTCTTTAGGTGATTATGTCTTATTTTAAGTGTGATGACATAGTTGGACCAGAAATGAGAAAAATACACTTGGTAAGATTTAGATTTTTGCAGTGTAGAAAGCACTTCTGTGTTATAAGCCCTTAAAATATGGACCATTATAAGTACAAGCACATTTTTAATATTTCAAAAATCTGTAAAAAATCACAATTTCTGAGAACTGTGAATAAACTTTATAGACATTACCCCAAGGAAGACAAATATAAAACAAGTGTTCAGAGAACGCAAACCTCTGCCAAGCATCCCATATGGTGTGCATGTGTGGATCGACTATTTCTTTTTAAATTAAACAGTTTCAAGGTTGTTCCACACAGCAGAAGAAGTTGAAGCTTGGTACCAGTCATGTGTATGTCAAATTATATTAAATTCCAATCAGTATTTGTTGAGTTATAATGAAAAATGTGTGGTAAATGGGATTTTCAATGTTAAATGTAAATGTCCACAGAGTCCACATTCCACAGTCGATGTGGACAATTTTGTGCCAGACACAAGATATTGTTATAAGCTATGGGTGGATCAAATTGGAGGCTAATTGGAGTCGTTTTGAATTTTTTATGAATTTTCGAAAATTGCTCAATGATGAGCGATAGGAAAATTTGAAATTTTGTGACTTTGCTGTGACCTTGAACTTTGGCCTACTTGGCCCAAAATTTAATAGGTTGGTCCCAGGGCCTAGGCCTATCTGTGGGTACAATTTGGTAAAGATGGTTGGAATAGTTTTCCCGTAAAGTTGCTAAAAATAAAACCATGCAAACAAAAAAACACACAAAGCAAAGAGATCACAATACCTCCTGGCCGAGGTAATAAGAAACGAGAAAAGCACTCGGAGAGCGCAGACCTCTGCCAAGACAGATCTGCCCCCCACCCAATCACCACCAAAATTTATTCATTTCTTCCTTGTGCCAGTATCAACATTTCCTGAAAATTTCATGAAAATCCATCCATGACTTTATGAGTTATTTTGCTAACAAACAAACAAACACGCACACAAACACACAGAGCAAAGTGATCACAATACCTCCTGGTGGAGGTAATGAATCCAGTCAGTAGTTTTGGAGAAGAAGACTGTTGAAATCTAGACATTGGTGACCTTAAGTTTGACCCTTCAAGGTCACTCAAGGTCAAAGGTCATGAACCCAAATGAAAGTCTATATATGACTTCCTATCAGTGCTCAGTAGTAACTGTATTGATATCTGTAACCATCTCCAGATCAGATCAGTATGGGTTCCACATTTGCAGTGATGTGTGGATGACCAGTTCTACGTGGCGGCCATTTTTCTCTAATGCACAGAAGGTTATAGAAGTAATCTGGCAGAACTGAGGCTTTCCATCCAACATGGTGGAACTGAAGCAAAGAATAACATGAATACAATACTATGGTGCTTTTTCAGAACTGTTTTTGGTTTAAAATGGTAGAAATTAGCTTTGCTGCTGCTGATTATGGTACAATACAATAGTTCTTATAAATATAGATTTTATTTAACTGCTGTTATACAAAGGATAATATGGTCCAAATCTGATTGCTTTCATTTCACTTTTTTTTTTTTAATCTGCAAATGAAAAACACAACAACATGTTTGCAAAAGCAGCTCAGCTAACCACATCCTAGATAATTTTTAGCTTTTGACAGCGGTAATATCCTTTACAACTATATTGATTTTCTGACATCTGAGGAAAATGGCTGCAGAGAACATGGTCGATTGGACTTTGGAGGGATACAATCATGACTTTAACCTTCCAGATGTTCACTAATAGGTAGCTGTGGCTAACTGTGCTGGCTAATTGCTAATGGTTCAGCATTAGTTGGTAAGTTAGTTTGTTTATTTATTTCGAAAATAACATTAAACCAGACAACAAAGAGATTTATATAAAAAGAAAGAAAAACATTCAAAAAGGACCGAGATGAAGTTTAACTTAATCTCCCGCCCCCTTTAGCCCATCCTTCTACTTACCCTAAATTCCCATGTTAGATCCCATAATCACTCAAAAATCCTACACATATATTCAAAGACTAAATATACATGTGCACTGTTAGGCTCCTTCCTTTTTTTTTTTTTTTTTTTAATTTTTTTTTTTTTTTAATTTTTATTTATTTATTTATTTATTCCTGTTTGTACTATGATTATAAATACTACTTTGTGTGTATACATATATATGTATCTATGCATAATTTTCTTTGTCTTATTTCCTAAAAGTGTGGTTAGATATGTGTACAAACTTGCTAATGCCATTATTATTATTCATTTTTACATACTCACTTAATGTACTTATATTACTTCTCTCTCTCTCTTTTTCTTCCTTTACGTGAGCATTACTGATACCCTTTTTTTCTTCTCAAAAAAAAAAAAAAAAAAGAGAGAACAGTGTACTTTGTATCATTGATGTCTTGTATAATAACTTATGAGACTGTTCTGAAAAAAATTTGAATTAAAAAAAAAAAAAAATCCTACACATACCAGACTAAATTCTGATTATGCACAAAACACAAAAATGCTATTCATATCAAAATAAACTCTGCCCCTTTCATAACAATAATACCCATATCAAAAACAAAAATGAACTCTGTCCATTTCACAACAATAAATTATTCATTTTTTATTCATTGCTATGATCAAAATATTTGGGTGAAGTTAAATTCAGTGACAATAATATTTTTGCTTTTAGCCGTCAGGACACTTCACACACACACACACACACACACACACACACACACACACACACACGTGACCATCCACTTCCACTTATTTATTTATTTATTAATGCATATGCACTTTATACTGCCTGCACTTTTTAAAAGGATTTTCTGCTGCTGTGGTGTTGTTGTTTTGTGTATTGTGTTTTTAATAATTTCCATTTCCATTTTTATACATTGTGCCTACACTGAAGGAGTAGCAACCCTCAATTTTTTTTAAAACTTTTTTTAATTTGATGAATAAATAAACTCAATTCGATTTTTATCTTATCGTCATATCAACATTGAGCCTAATATTCAAGGTTCAGTATGAAAAATATTGTGTTCTTATGTTTACTTTGTGTCAGAGTCTGTTTTGTGCATTAGCTAACTCCATTTCTAAGCCAATGACTATCTCAGGTTTATCCATCATGGCTAATTTCTAAACTCGCCGTACAGTTTATCACCGAAATCTACAACGCTAGCTAGTGTTAGCTTAGAGGTGTACTTAGCTACCGTCAACAAACAACCAGCTCCCACAGACTCCAACACAAACCTCGCGTAAACACATCAGACTATATGAACGTTGCATATTTGGAACATTAATAATAATTAGCATGTCACTGTTAGCTTACGCTGACAAACAGGCTAATGTTAGCTTGATGAAATGGATATATAAGTGATATAATGCTAAAGCCACATAGCGTTAGCTTCAGAGGTTAAACACTGAATTATTTACTTGAACAGGCTCTTAAAAAAACAGTCATTAACATCAATCAAGTCAATTCTCATGAAATACTGTATTATTTTTTAGTTTTTTTTCAGCAAATGTTAGCATAATTATGTCCAAGCAGCACTGCTTTATTGGTTTGACATATTAATCTGATACAGATAGGACATTTTACAAACTATTTAAATCAGTAGAACTCATCATCAGGCCTTTTAAGTGTAATTTTAAGATTCTGAGGTAAAATAATAGTATTTAATCTGTAAAATAATAGAATCTGAATATTCTTTTATTTGTACCCCAGGAAGATTAGCTTGTCACTTTGGTGGCAGCTAATGGGGATCCTTTGAACATTGTATAAAGTACACTGAAGTGTCTGAATTTACTGCACTACATCAGTAAACCTGCCTTAGAAATAAAAAATAACTTACACGATAGTTTGATGTTCAGTAGATTTATAAATAACGTAGACATAGATAGACATAGGATGATATTAGCCACTTTGTTTAGATACTGACTTTTGTATCGGCCTTTAGAATCACTGACAAGTCGACTCTTAAACCACACCTCTATTGTTTTTTTCTTGCAACATGACCTTTATGAGATGAAGGGTGGAAATACACGACTGTTCATTGAACTGGATGACGTTAATACTGACACAACCACTATAACCCACAAAAAAAACAACAACACATAATACCTCGTGTCCAAAAGCAAAACTTAAGTCTGACAGATACACATATCACACGTGAAGATTAAAAACACTCCAACCACGTAAACATCTTAATATAAGTGAATATAAAGTCATATTTCTGAGTGTTTATGCAGAATCGTTGCATTCACACCAACATCGATCCTACAACACGTTTTCTGAGTGAGTTACATCTGTACGTGGGAGTATACATGTACAGAATTACATGCAAATGTGTGTGTGTGTGTGTGTGTGTGTGTGTGTGTGTGTGTGTGTGTGTAAAACTGAACTGCTGACCTGTTTAGAGGAAGTGTGTTCACTCTCCAGCTAAACCTGCTTTGCATCTGCATCAGTTAACTGAGGGTTTACTGTAACGGCTCAGAAAACAGGACAAATCTGGAACAGGACAGAACAACTCTAATCTGAGCAGCAGCTGGAAGAAAACTTGGTAGTTTTTTTAAATTCAGTACCTTAAGCTGTCAGGGGGTCAAAGTGGTGACCCCCGATGCCAGAAAATGATGCTAATGCTGAAAATATCCAACTTTACATCAGAAATAAACATGTTACAGCCTTGTATGGAAAGGTTTTTGTCTCTTATTCTAATCTCGGTTCATGACAGCTGAACTTTTATGCACATAACCTGTTAAAATTACATTAAGGCTCATATTTATGCTAATATATTAAAGGGTGTGGTTGCCTTCATTGTCTGATTCAGAACTTCCTCATTTTCTGAACTTTCATTGATTCAATTAAATATTTTTTCTTTTCCTAACAGCTCTAATGTAGTTGTAGTTTATAAGTTTCAATAGTGATACGATCAGATAATGACATTTACACCTACTTTATTACACCACTACATACTCATGACCAGGTCTACGTAGGTTAATTCTCCTGACCACGGTCCTGATGAAGATCTGGTGTTTATCTCTAAGTGTCTTCGATGGCAGCTCACTGCTCCTAATGTGCTAAGTGCTAATGCTAATGCTAGGTACTGTGAGTGTCTTATGATAGGTATAATGCACACTGAATTACCCTACAGGGATAATGCTATTAGGTTTTAAATCTGTGGCCCTTTTATCACTGTGTGTTGTGTCTTACTGTTTTATGCATATCTATAGTATTTGACTAATCTGTTTCTATCTTATAAATTAATCTTTTTTTTTTCCTTTTTTTTTTTTTTCTTTTTTAGTTTATTTTGAATATGCAACAAGACTACGTAAGATTACTTTGTCTTGTTGCATATTCGAAATAAACTAAACTAAATAAAAAACAAAAACAAATCATGCTTTTCAATGTAAAGCACTTTGGTCCTCTTCATGTTGTTGTAAAGTGCTATATAAACAAACTTTGATCAGTTGATTGATTGATAATGAAGTGAGTTAAACATAACCTTTTGACTTTTAAGTACTTATCGATATTAGTTAATGTTAGCATTATTTTGCTGTTAGCTTGTATGGATTATCAGCTAATGCTGATTCATATGCTTGTAAAGTAATTATAACCATGTACGTTAACATTTACATAACAGTTGACATTAGTTTGTGGTTTTTAACTAGTTTTAAGTTGGTGTTACCTCACAGTGTATTTTGTGTTTTCAATAAATTAGTATTAGCTTAGTCAGTTCTAGTTTTAAAAAACAAGATGGCATCAAAATAAAACTGGAGATAGAGATAGCAGGAGGCTTTTTACTATTATTATAAAAACACCTCATTTCAGTTATTTGAAATAATCATGATTGATTCATATAAAATTGTAATAACTGTCTCCAATTACCTGTACAAAACAGTTTACCATAGGCTAACTCAGGTCTGTTGATAAAATAATCTTGTAGCGTTGGCACCACAGAAGGTCCTTTTGAATTCCGTACCATGGTCTGGGTCAGTTTTTATGAACAAAAGGCAAAATGTCATTTTGCTTCTAAGGTTTATTTGTAAAATAAGAAACAGAAGTCAATGTAAAGCCTTAGATGCTGGAAATTGATGACAAGTACTGTGTGACATTATTAATTTGGAGTGAGAGATGGTTTTTCAAGATTCAAGATTCCTTTTATTGGAATGTTGAATCTACAAAGTTCAGATATGCTTGTAAAAGATGATGCTTCTTGAGTTAAAAAAAAAGGGAAATACACAATGCAAAAACTTTAAATAGAGAAAAGCAGTAAAAAAAAAAAAAAAAGACACACACTCCACCCCTCTCCCATTCTGTCAAGTCGCACATTCACAAATTCATACATAGTTAAAGTGCAGAGGACAGTAACACATAAATACAGTAGTTGTAGCACATTGTTTAGATTTTCATTATTGCACATTGTTTGTTGTTATACAATGCTGATTGTTATTATTGCACATTATTGATTATGTTCATTGTTGTCGAACACTACTAGTTTGTTGACAGGGTTTATATCCTGTTTCCTGCTGTTTATTCTCATCTTTTCCTTTATCTTATTTTAATCTTTTTCCATAATTCCTAACCCTGACCTTTTCCTAACCCTAACCAAGTCAGGTTACCATAGTAAATACCACTTAAGTAACTATTGTGACTATTTGACATATTTGTCAATGTACAGATGGGCTGATATTGTAAAATACTGAGATTTAATACATGAATTAAATCACCTTATAATACGTTCTTATTTTATATCTGTCAATGATACACATTTATCCATGACATCATATATTTATACCAAACAAAACACGTTCCAAACGCTCTGTCATCATAGTTAAAAACCACCTTGACTTCCTTTGGTGCATCCATCACTTTCACTAATAGAAACACCAGCTTGTGGTCAGAGGTGTAAACATAAAATAGAAACAGAAAATGCTCTACGTGTGTGTAAATGTGAGTGCGAATGAATAATGGATCAATAATGCAAAGCGCTTTGGGTGCCTTGAAAAGCGCTATAGAAATCTAATCCATTATTATTAGTAGTAGTATTATGAACCTAATGTGGAAAGCATCAAAATGGGCTAAAATGACTTTACAAAGGCACTCTAAGGTTTGCACATGTTTGCTACTTTTATCGCCACAACATCTTTTCTGTTTCTTTAAAACGTAAAAATGTTTATGAAATATCGCATGTAAAGTTTTGGGTTTTTGTTTGTTTCTGATTCAACTTCAGAAGACTTGATAAATCCACAGAGTAACAAATAAATGAATGCACAATAAATAAACAAAATGTGCTGAAGAGGTCAACGGAACAAAATGAATTGATAAATAAGTGAATAAATATGTTTATAATTGGTTTAATAAAAATCGTAGCAACTAATTTAACCTTTAGCTAAGTTTACCTTAAGTGTTGCTTGGTGTTGTTTAAGTCTGTTCATTATATTCTGTAAATGTCGCCACAACATGTGTCCTTGATCTACAACTCAAACACTGATTTATACACAGATATGACATATACTACCCAACCAAAAAAAAGTTCCCACCTGGATTTAACTGAGCCAACAGTTCAGATCCTTCTATTGGATAACGATGACCAATGATTGACTAATATGTTTCCATTCTTTAACTCTTTAACTGATAATTGAGGAGCTTCTCATTTCTAAAACAACCATCAGTTTGACATAGACCATAAAGACTGGACTGTGATTCAGTGGAAAAAGGTCATGTGGTCTGATGAGTCCAGATCGACCCTGTTCCAGTGTGATTACCCATCATGCTTAGTGCCTACAGTGTTATGATCTAACGCTGAGTTGGTTGGTCAGGTCTAGTTTCAGCAACGTTATATAAACAAATATTGTTTATGAGAAACCTGAATGTGGAGGAAAATGTTCACTTTGCCATCAGTCATTCATTCATTTCAAATCTAATTTCTGAACTGTTTAACCCCTTCATTCCCACTGGATCATCAGTGATCCAGTTGCCATTTTATTTTAAAGTTTCTATAGTAAAACTTTTATCGACATGCTCTACCTTGTTAGGAAACTTAGATTCTTAGATTATTTTACAGAATTCCTGAGCATCAAAACATAATAAATGAAAGAATTTCTTGCATTGTGATTGATAATGGGACTGGTACATGTAGTTCAGGTTGTATTTTAGCCATATATAAGCTTTGTAACTTAATAAATAGGAGAAATTCCATATAAATTAGGTGAAAAGGAACAGGTTAATCCTCTGGAGCCTATCCCAGGTACCAACAGGTGAAGTTGGGTGAACCCTGGATGTATCGCCACTTCATTGCAGGATTTTAATTTTGCAGAATACCTGTTGTTTCATCCTATGTTATAAAAGGGAAGTGGACTCTGTGTGTGTGTCTCGGGCATCACACAAAATCTGTACAGAGCTGACTGCTGCAGTTTTGCATATCTTTGTATTTTTGGTCAAGGAACAGACTAGTGACAACGGCAAGTTGATCGGACCAATATTTTGCGAGATATTAGTAATTTTGGAATACAATAGCCTCCCAATGGCCAATCACGTTGCTATGCCCAGAATCGTAGAACCATCATTAAAGTGGGCTACCTAGCAACAGATAAACAATAGGGCCACGTTGCCATGGTGTCAGATTTCATGTGCAGAAACAGACATGCCAACTGAGGGGTTATTCAACTGAAAATGCCAGTGTAATTTACCAAGAAAGGAAAGAAAGTAAAGGAATGAACTGGATCAGAGGATCTAGAACCTGTGGTTCCATACGGGTCACTGTGCTAATATTAAATATATATAGTGTCTACGATGCAAATAGAATACAAGCTCAGCTATATTTTCTTCTTAATTAACTGTGCGTAGAACAATGGCAATGAAGGATGAGTTTAATTTGCCTCATTACTCAATACTTTTACAAGAATAAAGACTAGGTAAATTGAATGGGAAATCATCTTTCAAGTATCACCTGAGAAGACACTATTTCAATATCTGAGCTAGTACTGTATGGGAGGAGTGTACGTTATTGTCTCAGATGGATGCAACTCACGAATGTAACAACTAATCCCATATTTTTCTGATGATGTTTTATGTTTTTAATGATGTTTATAACGGTTATTACTTTTAGATTTACATTGTTAATCATGGGAATTGTGATTGTCATGCATATCATGTATTCTTATGTTCTGTGTTTCATGTTGTCCTTCTGTGTGGACCCCAGGAAGATTAGCTTGTCACTTTGGTGGCAGCTAATGAGGATCCTTTTAAACATTAAACATTAGGTGAAATATAGTAATAATAGCTTAAGAAAAGAGATAAAACTACCAATATAGAATTGATATGCATATATAATATGTAAGTAATGATTAAAAACAGTCCAATAAACTGGGGCTACAGCTATGAATGATTTCTCTGACGCCTTGAATATTCAGGTTTTAAGATCATTTCAATTTGTTTTGTTGTTTTCCCCTCAATCTACATAAACCTGGTGCATCACTGTTAGCTTGTTACATTAGCCACTGTTAGCTCATGAGCTAACATTAGCCGACTTGACTCTTGTATTTAATAACAACTAAAACCGAAGGTAACACATTTATATTTGGTGTCTTTACATCTGTGAAACTGAGGATATACAAGTGACAGGAAGTATTTTTAACACGTTTGCAGGACCAACTGGGTTATAGATAAGAACCAGGTAGTTCAGAGATAAACCATGAAAGACACCCCAGAAATTAAGCATAAACAACAAAGATCAGCCTGCAGATTAAGACATCCCATCAGGGTCAAAGGTCACGTTCACAAACTTCAGATTAACCCTTTCATGTATCAATTATGAGAACGTCAATTAAGATTTTTTTTAATGTGTTTTTTTTAAATGTTTTTATTCCTCTTTAGGCATGAAAAAAAACAATGTGATTGAATTTTTTTTTTTTATGAACCTATTTTTCATGGAGTTACAAAAATTGTCCACTCAGCTGGACACCATGTGTTTAATTTTTGAAGCAAAGAAACATGCATTTACTATCATAATGTGTGAAAACTATGGAAAAAATTGTTTTAATGCTGCTAATTTGATGTTTTCTCACATTTTAACACACTATAATAGTAATTATTACTCATTCAAATAATATGCAAAAAGCAACAAAACACAACAGCTTAAAAAAACCTGTTAATTACAGTCTAATAACAATTAGCAATTGATTTACACTAAAATATGTAGCTACAGATCAGGTTTCTCAAGAACTCCAAAGTTACAGTAATGGTATGAATTGCAGTGTATTATGGGATGGTGCATAAGTGTCCACTGTGTTGGCTGATATGCAACTAAAACAACAAAATCCATGAATATACAAGAGAACAGCTGTAGAATAACTGTCCACTGTAGTGACCACTGTGTATGAAAGGGTTAAAGATGCCATATTTGTCTACACATTAAACCAACAGATTATATTCAGATTTCAACAGCTTTGATGTTAAAAATCCATAAAATCAGCCCCTAAAGAGACGACATCTGAAGACTGTAACTGCTTCTTATTTGAGGTTTGGCTTCTGCTTCACTCAGAGTAAAATTCTCCAAAAACCTATCGACAAGAATACTTTCACTTCTTGTAAAACCACTTCCTCCATCAGCCTGCACTCAAGTTGTGATTGCAATGAACCCCTGTAACTATAATCAATCACACCTTTGTTTCCTTCCAAACTGATGAAGAAAATGCCTCTGAGAACCAACACCTTGTTTAATCCAGAAAACTGAAAACCGAACAAGACTGAACAGGAGGGTGAAGGGCTGAAAGAAGCAGCAGAACTTCGACACACTCCACTTGTTCTGAGATAAAAAATAAAAAAAAAGGAGAATGTGACGAACATCCTCTAAAACGCAGTTCATGTAGAGGTGCTACATTTACAGACATGAGCAGAAACTAAATACAAACCCTCCATCACTGTACTTTTACTTCCTACATTTTAACAAAAATATCTGTACTTTCTATTCCTTACATTTTCAGGTTTTAGTTTATAACATCAACACAAATTCCAACTGCAATGGATGAAACAATAACACAAAGAAAAGGCAAAGTGCTTAAAAGATGTAAAGATATGGAAATGAGACGAAATTAAAATGATAAAACAGAAAACGTGATAATAATTAGATGAAAACAGTGGAAAAATCACAAGGTGAAACAGTGTAAAAGATGAAAAAAGGATGAAATGACATGAAATGATGAAAAAGATGATGTTAAAAAGATATAACAAGATGAGAATGATGTAAAAAAAAAAAAAAAAAACACGAAATGAAATTAAAATGATAAATCAGAAAATGTGATGTGACATAAGATGAAACAGTGTAAAACATGAAAACAGGCTTAAAAACAATGTAACAAGACATGAAATGATGAAAAATGTTCTGTTAAAAAGATATAACATGATGAAAATGATGTACATAAAACATGAGATGAAATTAAAATGATAAATCAGAAAATGTGATGTTATCCAGAAGAAAAAACATAAGATGAAACTGTGTAAAAGATGGAAAAAACAATGATACAAGACATGAAATGATGAAAAACATGATGTTAAAAAGATATAACAAGAGGAAAATGATGTAATTAAAACATGAAATGAAATTAAAATGATAAATCAGAAAGTGTGATGTGATCTGACATAAGATGAAACAGTGTAACAGATAAAAAAGTCATAAAAACAATGTAACAAGACATGAAATGGTGAAAAACATGATGTTGAAAAGATATAACAAGACAAAAATGATGTAAATAAAACATGAAATGAAATTAAAATGATAAATCAGAAAATGCCATGTTATCCAGAAGAAAAAACATAAGATGAAACGGTGTAAAAGATGGAAAAACAATGAAACAAGGCATGAAATGATAAAAAAAAAAAATTGTTAAAAAGATATAACTAGATTAAAATGATGTAAATAAAACATGAAATTAAATTAAAATGATAAATCAGAAAATGTGATGTGACATAAGATGAAACAGTGTAAAAGATGAAAACAGGCTTAAAAACAATGTAACAAGACATGAAATGATGAAAAACATTATGTTAAAAAGATATAACATGATGAAAATGATGAAATTAAAATGATAAATCAGAAAATGTGATGTTATCCAGAAGAACGCAGTGGAAAAAACATAAGATGAAACAGTGTAAAAGATGAAAAAACAATGAAACAAGACATGAAATGATGAAAAACATGATGTTTAAAATGATGTGATTAAAACGTGAGATGAAAATGGCAGAAAACATGAAATACAATGAAAACAACGTAACATAAAATGTGCAAAAAAGACGCAAATAATGTATAAAACAAAAAAAGATGTAAAAAAAAAAAAAAAAACTAAATAAAATTGACATAAAAGAAATAAGAGGTGAGACATAAAAGACAAAAGGAGGTGAAAAAGGACAAAAAAACAGGATGAAATGATGTAAAAATGTAACAAGATGAAAATAATAAAACGAATAAACGAAACAGAAAAAAATAACAACAAACACATTAAAGATGTAACAAAACTAAAATGTAAAATATCTATTTGACAAAAAGGACACAACAAAACAAAAATGTAACAAGATGAAAGCGACATAAGAGATGAAAGTGATGAAAACCAAGACATGAGATGAAAGAAGAGAAACAAGATGAAAAGAATGTGAATGACATGAGATGAAACGATGCAAAACTGTAACAAGATGAAAGAAATGTAACAATTAAATAAAAGCGACGTAACAAGATGTCAAAGCATAAAGAGGATGAAACAACGGGATAAAAATAATGACAAAAAATGATGAAAATGATACGAGATGAAATAAATGACAAGATGTAGCAGTAAAATAAGACACAAGATAAAAGTGATGTATTTGACGAAACAGAATAGGATGAAACAGGATAAAAATTAAGAGAAAAACAAGATAAAAATGTCGTATAAAGATGTAACGACATGAAAACTGTAAAAACGGGATGAAACCAACAAGAAAAACCAAACAAGATGATGGATGTTTATGAAAAATAGATAAAATGAGTTGAAAACACGTGCAGATAAAACTTATACTTGAGACTTTTTCACTTTTACTGTTGAATCTACTTTTACTACTGGAGTAAAAACTGTGCAGACGTCTGTGGATTCTAGTTGTTCTTGGATTTAACCCTTAGTGGGTCAGAGTTACTCAAGGAGGTTTACTTACAATGTCTTTGTAATAAAAAGTTGTTACTATTTCATATTTCAGGTATTAGTCCAAAAACATGTTATTGACATCATGCCATTTACATTTTTAATTCACCTTTTATACATTTTATGTAATTGTAGTTTTTGTATTACTGTCCTAACCTTCCAAAGTGGGTCCAAATGACCCCATATGGTCATTTTCTTACAATATTTTTGTAATAAAAAGTTATTATTTCATATTCCAGGTAGCCCTATTCCTCTAAAAACATGTTATTGACATCATACCATTTACATTTTTTATTTACCTTTTATATATTTTATGTAACTGTAGTTTTTGTATTACTATCCCCAGCTTCCAAAGTGGGTCCAAATAACCCCATGTGGTACTTTTCTTACAATATCTTTGTGATAAAAAGTTGTTATTATTTCATATTCCAGGTATTTCTCATCATGCCATTTTAATTTGTAATTTACCTTCTATACATTTTATGACGTATTATTATTATACGTTTTATTGTAGTTTTTTGTATTACTATCCCATGTTTCCATCGGTGGGTCCAAATGATCTGTGTTATTTTCAGTGCAATTTCATCTGAACCTTTGAGTCATTCAACAGTAAAACCAAAAGACTCACTTAATGCTTCTATTGCTGTTATGTAATATATAACTCTATAACGCCAAATGTATCATATTTGACACATGACACATTTGAAGCCCTCTACATGACCAGTGTGATATCTTTTTGTCTTGAAAAACCTGATGTATACAATTAGATACATGTAATACACAGATAATCCACCGGGGGGTGGGGGGTGGGGGGGTCCGTTCCCAGAAGCCTTTCCAGTGACACGACAAGACTGTCATTAATGAGGAAGGAGGCAGAACTTTGGTCATTACCTCCGCCAAGGAGGTTATGTTTTTGCCAGGGTTTGTTTGTTTGTTTGTTTGTCTGTTTGTGTGTTTGTTTGTTTCTTTGTCTGTCTGTTTGTTTGTTTGTTTGTCTGTCCGTTAGTGTGCAACATAACTCAAAAAGTTATGGACAGATTTGGATGAAATTTTCAGGGTTTGTTGGAAATGGGATAAGGAAGAAATGATTAAATTTTGGTGGTGATCGGGGGTGGGGGGGCCCACGGGGGGGGGGGCCACTGATCTGCCTTGGCGGAGGTCTGCGCTCTCCGAGTGCTTCTAGTTTAGAAAAGGAATTACCAATTTGTTAGATGGGTTTGTCTTATATTATGTTTTTGTTTGTTCAAATATAATAATATTTGAGCACTGAGACCTGATGTATCAAATATGATACAAAATTGAAATTCATACACGGAAATTGATATTGAAAAAATTTTTGGGGGTTGTTTAGAAGGACCAATAATAGCTCCAGTTTCAAAGAAGTGGAATTTTCTGTCAGTAATTTTTTATTCTATTTTTCCAGTTGTTGTATGTCTTTTTATCTATTCTTGTATTTTAATCTGTTATTTTGGTTTTTATTTATTTTTCTGTACAGCACTTTGGTCCACTGTGGTTGTTTTTAAAAGTGCTTTACAAATAAAGTTGGATTGAATTGGATTTAATGATTCAGGCTTTACAGGGATATTATACACTATAGATCATTTGCTTTTCAAATTTTAAAAATATTTTTTAAAAAATACTCTAAAATTGTTAAAAATGTAAAAATAATTAAATAAATAAATAAGAAAAATAAAAATTGCACAAATATAAAATCATTCTGTTTTGCAGCAAAATATAATACAATTGATTATTTTTAACTTGACAGTATGATAAAAACATCCTAAAAACCCACTGGTTTTAACCCATCGGGTCATTTTGGTGTCATTTATGGGACAGTTTATGGTCCAGACACTCGTGCCTCTAAGGGTTAACCTCATATTTCCTCTGTAAAAGGCTTTCAGAGCCTGTGCAGTAGATTTTCCTGTTCTGTGACACTCAGGTGGTGGATGGTTCAACTCCAGACCTGACCTTATAGACTTCTCCGTAGGTTCCTCCTCCGACTCTCAGCAGGATCTCGAAGTCGTCCTGGGGGTTCCTGGTGGAGATGTCCAGAGCTGCCCGCTGGTGGAAGTCCATGTCTTTAAACCAGAGGGGGGCTCCTCATGTCTCAGCGCCTCATTCTACAGGTTCCAGACGTCAGACAGGACCGACCGCCGCTCGCTGTGTGTCGTTGTGAGTCGTTGAGCGGCTGTTTCACACACAGACACACACACACTCCTTCCTGTTTCTGTTTCTAAGCCGTCGACTGACACTCCCTCCTCTTTTTTCAGATCATTTACATAATTCAATTTTGTTTCCTGTTGGGTCTGTTTATGAGTCAGGTTCAAAAAGATCCTTACAAACTATTACATTTGTCCTTAAAATTAATAATTAACCCTTAAACCTGATACTCAAAGGTCTTAAAAATCCCACAGACACAGTTTATGATATTTACTATATTTTCTGTGTAAATCTTTGTACAGATTTAGTCAAATGTGTAATTGGTGTTTACCGTTTTATCTTAACATAGATGTGGATGAGTGCAGCCTCCATCAGTCATTCATGGGAAGAGGAGTTCAGGAATGAGCTTCAACAGAAACATTAGTCATGAACAAAAGGAAATAGAAGGTTAATGGATTAAAACATGGTTCAGACTGGTTTAACACAGTAACTATGAGGCCTTTTGGAATGGAAGGAATGAAATTTGATCAAAGGCACCGAGAAAAATGTCTGAAAAAGTTAAAAATTCAGCTTCATCAAATACCTAGATACCTTGTGTGTGTATATTAGTGTATTTTCTTTTATTTTTTTGTGCATTTTATATTTTCTGTGTATTTTACCCTATTCTTCAATATATTGTAATACATTTTAGTGTATTTCATTGTAATTTTTGTGTATTTCAGTGTATTTTTTGTATATTTTACCTGTTTTTAATAAATATTTTAGTGTATTTTATTGTATTTTTTTGTGCATGTTAGCGTATAATCACTATAAGGCCCACTGGACTGTGTTATGTGAAAGACACCTTGAAAATTTCTGAAGTCATATATTCAGCTTCATCAAACCTGTAGATACTCTGTTTGTGTAGTGAGCATATTTTTGTGTATTTTAGCATATTTTTGTATATTGCAATGCATTTAAGTGCATTTTTTGTGTGTTTTAGTGTATTTTAGCTTTTTTTTTGTATATTGTAATGCATTTATGTGTATTTTTATGTGTGTTATAGTGTATTTTTGCATATTTTTTCTGTATTGTAATGCATTTAAGTGTATTTTTTGTGTGTTTTAGCATTTTTTGTTTTTTTGTGTGCATTTTTTGTATATCATAATGCATTTAAGTGTATTTTTTGCATGTTTTAATGGGGTTTTTTAATGTATATTGTAACACATTCAAGGGTATTTTTTTGTGTGTTTTAGAGTATTTTTGCAAATTTTTTTGTATATTGTAATGCATTTAAGTGTATTTTTTTGTGTGTTTTAGTGTATTTTAGCTTTTTTTTTTGTATATTGTAATGCATTTAAGTGTATTTTTTGTGTGTTTTAGCGTTTTTTGTTTTTTTGTTTTTTTTGCATTTTTTGCATATCGTAATGCATTTAAGTGTATTTTTCTGTGTATTTTAGCGTTTTTGTGTTTTTGGGGGGGGGGGTTTTGGCATTTTTTGTATATCATAATGCATTTAAGTGTATTTTTTGCGTGTTTTAATGGGGTTTTTTAATGTATATTGTAACGCATTCAAGGTTATTTTTTGTGTGTTTTAGAGTATTTTTGCATATTTTTTTTGTATATTGTAATGCATTGATGTGTAATTTTATGTGTGTTTTAGTGTTTTTTGCATATTTTTTTGCATATTGTAATGCATTTATGTGTATTTTTATGTGTGTTTTAGTGTTTTTTGCATATTTTTTTGTATATTGTAATGCATTTATGTGCATTTTTATGTGTGTTTTAGTGTTTTTTGCATATTTTTTTGCATATTGTAATGCATTTATGTGCATTTTTATGTGTGTTTTAGTGTTTTTTGCATATTTTTTTGTATATTGTAATGCATTTATGTGTATTTTTATGTGTGTTTTAGTGTTTTTTGCATATTTTTTTGCATATTGTAATGCATTTATGTGCATTTTTATGTGTGTTTTAGTGTTTTTTGCATATTTTTTGTATATTGTAATGCATTTAAGTGTATTTTTTGTGTTTTAGTGTATTTTTGCATATTTTTTCTGTATTGTAATGCATTTTTTGTATTGTATGTAATGTATTTTTTGTGTGTTGTAGCGTTTTTGTTTTTTTTGGGGGGGGGGGTTGCATTTTTTTGTATATCATAATGCATTTAAGTGTATTTTTTGTGGGTTTTAGCGTTGTTGTTTTTTTTGGGGGGGGGGGGGGTTGCATTTTTTGTATATCGTAATGCATTTAAGTGTATTTTTTGCGTGTTTTAATGGGGTTTTTTATGTATACTGTAACGTATTCAAGGATTTTTTTTGTATTTTAGTGTATTTTTGCATATTTTTGGTGTATTGTAATACATTTTAGAGTATTTTTGTGTGTTTTAGTGTATTTTTGCATATTTTTTGTGTATTTTAATACATTTTAGTGTATCTTTGTGTATTATTGTGCATACTGGTGTATTGTAGCTAACAATGTTTCATGGATATTCAGGCATGAGCTTTAGCAGCTAGCTATTAATAGGTTTTATCTTACATTAAAAAAATGTGGTTTCAGTGTAAGTCAATGAGGCATTTTTCCCATGAAGGTCCAGCACTGAACAAAAACTATTAATGCAATGAAATCAGCTATTGTTAATCTTTGACATGTCCAAGACTCTGATATAAAACACTGCCACATCTCTTCACCATGCACTAAATGGAAAATAATCTAGTATTTTGTGTTGTTTTTAATAAAAATAAGTGGCATCATGTTTTCAACCTGGCATTTAAAGGTTTAAAATCCTGAAAATTATTGATCATTTGGGAGTTTTGAACAGAGCTGAAATAGTTTAGCAGAAAAAAGGAGAAAAATATTGAAATAAATGTAACATGTCATAGATAAATGTACAAAAAAACATCATCAGTGTACATCATATACCTGCACTAGTTGTAAACCATGTGGCTAAGCTAATGATCGAAGCACTGGTTATAATATTAATAAAACCTCTAAAGAAGGATATGGACCAGGTTGAGGCTCAGGAAACAAAACTGAAGGTTCTTATTTTACAGACTGCTAATGTTTTCACCTCCATAAACACACAGGTCATGTTGATGTTTATCGTGTCATTACAGGCTCCATTCCTATTGGTTATTAAATAAAAATATGTCATACCAGATTCATACAAGGAGGCGGTCAGACCTGTTTGAGGAGGAGGAAACATGTCCTTTAGTTGTATTTCGTTGTAGAACATTTAAATAGAACTTTAGGATGGTGTGATTGTGTTTGTGTTTTAGAACATAATAACAATCGACAAACACTCGACTGTTGTTTTATGGATTTTTTTGTGGAAATGAGGTGGAGTTTGACTGGTTTGCTTCTAAAAATACACTACATTGCCAAAAGTATTTGCTCACCTGCCTTGACTCGCATATGAATTTCAGGTCCATCCCATTCCTAGTCTATGGGGTTCAATCTGACGTGGGTCCACCCTTTGCAGCTATAACAGCTTCAACTCTTCTGGGAAGGCTGTCCACGAGGTTTAGGAGTGTGTTCATGGGAATTTTGGACCATTCTTCCAGAAGTGCATTTGTGAGGTCCCACACTGATGTTGGACAGAAGGCCTGGCTCTCAGTCTCCACTCTAATTCATCCCAAAGGTGTTCTATGGGGTTGAGGTCAGGACTGTGTGCAGGCCAGTCCAGTTCATCCACACCAGACTCTGTCATCCATGTCCAAACGGACCTTGCTTTGTGCACTGGTGCACAGTCATGTTGGAAGAGGAAGGGGCCAGCTCCAAACTGTTCCCACAAAGTTGGGAGCATGGAATTGTCCAAAATGTCTTGTTCTGCTGAAGCATTCACAGTTCCTTTCACTGGAACTAAGGGGCCAAGCCCAGCTCCTGAAAAACAACCCCACACCATAATCCCCCCTCCACCAAACTTTACACTTGGCACAATGCGGTCCGACAAGTATCGTTCTCCTGGCCACTGCCAAACCCAGACCTGTCCATCAGATTGCCAGATGGAGAAGCGTGATTGGTCACTCCAGAGAACGTGCCTCCACTGCTCTAGGGTCCAGTGGCGGCGTGCTTTACACCACTGCATCCGGCGCTTTGCATTGCACTTGGTGATGTATGGCTTGGATGCAGCTGCTCGGCCACGGAAACCCATTCCATGAAGCTCTCTGCGCACTGTTCTGGAGCTAATCTGAAGGCCACATGAAGTTTGGAGGTCTGTAGCCATTGACTCTGCAGAAAGTTGGCGACCTCTTCACACTCTGCGCCTCAGCATCCGCTGACCCCGCTCCGTCAGTTTACGTGGCCTACCACTTCGTGGCTGAGTTGCTGTCGTTCCCAAACACTTCCACTTTCTTAAAATACAGCTGACAGTGCACTGTGGAATATTTAGGAGCCAGGAAATTTCACGACTGGATTTGTTGCACAGGTGGCATCCTATCACAGTTCCACGCTGGAATTCACTGAGCTCCTGAGAGCGACCCATTCTGTCACACATGTTTGTAAAAGCAGTCTGCATGCCTAGGGCTGGATTTAATACACCTGTGGCCATGGAAGGGATTGGAACACCTGATTCTGATTATTTGGATGGGTGAGCCAATACTTTTGGCAAAATAGTGTATATGAGAAACTGATCTGCCTTGGCGGAGGTCTGCGCTCTACGAGTGCTTTTCTAGAAAAGAGAGCGAAGACCTCCGCCAAGGCAGATCAGTGCCCCCCACCCCCACCCCCACCCCCGATCACCACCAAAATTTAATCATTTGTTCCTTGTGCCAGTATCAACATTTCCTGAAATTTTCATCCAAATCCATCCATAACTTTTTGAGTTATCTTGCACACAGACAGACAGACAGACATGGGGGGGGGCACTGATCTGCCTTGGCGGAGGTCTGCGCTCTCCAAGTGCTTTTATTTTTTGTCAGTTTCTACTATTATGACGATTAACTTTAATCTGAGCCTTTATGAAGATCTACATGATTCAGTTAATGAAGTATAGGAAAATACCAGATTTGTATTGAAGAAATGCAAAATACAGAGGATAATATTATGATAAATGGTGATAAATTGCTTAAGAAAGGTTAAATACAGAGAAAAATTCATTTGGGAACTGCTGAGAAAGTAACAGTCTGTCTTTATGAGTTAAATTAACTCCAGATAAAACCAAAACTGCCCCACGTGTGAATCTGAAATTAAAATATAAACTGAAATATTAAATAAAACTCCAAACTATTGTCGACGTTTCACTGTAGCTGCCGCTGACTACCAGGTCTGAGTCATGCACCCGTTATGAGAACGACTACACTGTGCGGCTGATTCAGTGCAGTGTTGTCAGCTTTTCAGTTTCAGCTTCACGCCTACTTCAGCATCTGTGCAGATCTGCAGAGTGAAGCCACTCGTGCTTGGAGCTCCCAGTCAGCTTCCTGTTCACAAGCATTTCCACGCAGATAAATAAGGGCCACCTGTACATCCTGTTAGCCTGTTAGCTCCAACACGTCTGTGCACATTCAGCTGCTCGGTGCATTTAAATGAAGTTTACTCTCAGGTCTAAATAAAACACATTCAGTTGTTGTCCAGTGAATGAGGTGAATGCATGTCAGAAGACGACAGAAAGGCTGTAATCTGATGGTGTTTTCTGCAGTAGATGAATACTACACAGGCCGCAGACGATACACTCACTGCCTTTACCTTAAACTGTTTCAAGGAACCTCCTCAATGAAGAACATCTGCAAAGTTTCAAGATAAATTAGATTTTTAAATTAATCTCAGGCATTAAATTTTAATATTCACCCTTTACATCAGGGGTGGGCAATTAATTTTTTTAATGGGGCCACATGAGAAACTTTGACATTTGTTAAGGGCTGAATCAATACAACTGCAGCTCTACTCAACACACTGTAAAAAATCTAAATCTTACCACGTGTATTTTTCTCATTTCATGTCCAAATATCTCATCACACTTAAAATAAGACATAATCACCTTAAGAGTAACTTTTCAGTGAGATATAAGAACTGATTTTTAGATCTTGAAAATCTTATTTCAAAAAATCTTACCAAGATAATTTCCACTTGTTCCATTGGCAGATTTTTTTTTGTTTAATTCAAGATTTTTTTTTTGCTTAATTCAAGCAAAAAAAACAAAAAAAACCTGCCAACTCACTCTTTAGGTGATTATAGCTTATTTTAAGTGTGATGAGATATTTTGGCTAGAAATGAGAAAAATACACTTGGTAAGATTTTGATTTTTTACAGTGTATATATGACTATAAAAACAATAAATGAAACAATACCATGAAAATGTGGAGCACAGAATACAACTATTTAAAGGGTCATATTTCTCTAAACTCACTTTTATTAGTCTGTGGTTCATTTATTTGTGTATTTGGACCCTAATAGTTCATACAGTTTGAATGTGAACCCTCCAGGTGCTGCAAAACTATCTTTATATTCATTTTGGAAAAAATTGAGTGGATTTCTACAACCTGTTTTAATTCCTGCTTAATTTGTTACGTCTATACCTAGTTCCGTCTCAACATTTGCACATATAAGGTCAAGACTTCTGACGAACATTTCTCCAGTTCGACATAATTGTTTCTCAGCAGCAGCAGTTGTTGTAAAAACTGAAAATATGTCCAAACTTCGAGCCCATTATCTAAAATGTTCAGCTGTTGGTTGAACAGGACAGAGCAGCACAGCCAACAACCTGGAGGGGGCGGGGCCTGAAGTGGCTCATGTGCATTTAAAGGGCCAGTGCTCCAAACCACCTTTCTGGTGTCATTAGTTAGAAATAGGGTTGAAGATGGACCTGTGGAGTTGAATTACTGAAGAATTCAGACCCAAGCCAAGCATTTACAGTTTATGGAGACCACAGGGAAATGTTGGAAAATGAAGAATTTCACCATTCCACAGGTCCATCTTCAACCCTATTTCTGAGTAATGACACTAGAAAGGTGGTTTGGAGTGCTGGCCCTTTAAATGCACATGACCCCACCCCCTTCCGGGTTGTTGACTGTGCTTTCCGTCCCATTCAGCCACTTGTGTTCATTAATACAACCAAAACCTGAACATTTTAGGTAATGGGCTCCAAGTTTGGACATATTTTCAGTATGGACTACAACCACTGCTGCTGACAAACAATTATGTCGTACTCTGAGAAATGTTCATCGGTAGTCTGGACCTTATATGTGCAAATGTCGTGACGTAACTCATTATAGATGCAACAAATCAAGCAGGAATTAAAACGGGCTGTAGAAATCCCCTGGATTTTTGCCAAAATTAAGATAAGGATAGCTTTGCAGCACCTGGAGGGTTCAAATTCAAACTGTATGAACTATTAGGGTCCAAATACACAAATAAATGAACCACAGACTAATAAAAGTGGGCGAATCAGTCTTTCTTTTTTTTTACATTAACTGACCAACAAACCAACCAGTGCACAGGTCTTATGCTAAGTACAAAAAATACATGCGAAAAAACCTTAATTTAGCAGATCCTTCAAAATAAAAGCAGTGCCATTGTATTTGTTGCATGTATTATGATGATATGCATTTGCATTGACTTTTATTTTGCCAGTGACCTCATGGGGGCCAGTCAGGGTCAGCTATCAGACCATACAATGCCCAGGTCTGCTTTACATTAATGTGGCTACTCAGTGGCAGCTTATTTAGGATTATTTTATACTTTAATGTTGCATGTCCTTGGTGAATTTAGGAAATAATACGACAATAGAAAGAAAACAGCTGAGACTTTGAGCATAATCCGACATGCAGAATAAACCTAACTACTATCAACAAGTGTGAAATGAGTTGGAGTTCGACTGAGATTGGCAGAATAAAAAGGAGATAGGCCTATATTTTGCCTGATAAAATGTAAAACATGTTTTTAGTCTGTTTTTTTCTGTACGGTTTAACAGACAGACAACGTAAGGTTGGTTTGAGGTTTTAACTGTGACAGAAAAATGCACAAATATTCAGAAATAACTGTCATTCATTTCCATATGTTCAGCAAAGGAATGACATCAAATACTTGCCAACAGTTTTCTAACCTTTATGAATAATCTGTTTGTTGCAGCATTTGTATCTTTTTTATACTAACCCTTCCCTGACCCTTTTTCCTAACCATAATCAGGTCATTTTTGTACCTAAACCAAACTAAACTGTAACTTTGACTTTGTCTAGACATCTTTCAGATTCACTCATGTGTTAAAGCAACACCCAAACCCAGCATCATTATGTGATGAGCAGAGACTATGTGTAAAATATGACTAATCTCTATGCCACAGCATGTATATATATTTACATCTTAACCCAATTTTTAAGTTTCATTTTTAATCGCTAACAAACGTTATAGTGTGCTGACTCTTCTGCACTGATGCTAGTTTTTCTGCTTTGATGATCATTTGTTGACATCATTGGGTGATCTGGTGGATGTTCAGAGGTTAAATTACTATTATATAGGAATTTAATGCAGAATATAAAGAGCAAAGAATGATAAAAGTATGAAAAGCCACATGGGTTGAGATGGGTGTCAATAAATGAGGTGGCGCTATGGATTATTACAAGTAGGTGTTCATCTCAGATAAAGTACTGATACAAAACAGTATAAACATACTGATATTTTTTATAATTTGCTTTGCATTTTTGTCATTTTTACTGCAGGTAGCTGCTTCTGATCCAGTTTCACCATCACCGACACAAAAACAGATGCAAACCTGGATGTAGCCCAGACTTCTGGCATTCAGAGACGCCCTGGTTTCTAAAAGAAAACACATGAACTTATTAAAGTGTAAAGTGATGGAATCTAAAGAAGAGGAACGTTCAACACCCTGCTTGACTTTTGACATTTATCTTCCCTCTTGACAGCTGCCAACAGTTGCATGTTTTACCACACAGATCACAAACACCCACATGTGACAGACACGAGGCAAAGGCCAGCTAACCACAAATAACAGCCAGAGCGCTGAACCATGTACGGTGGTTATTAATGAAGATGAAGCAATGCTATCTTAAACAAGACAGAAAAGAAGGATGTGTGTGAGGAGAATCATCTGCATCCATGAATGTGACTGGATGTATCTTAGCTCTGACCCAAAGGATGCTGGGAGAACATTGTTAATTTTCATGTATCAGTGTCACTTCCATCGAGTGAGGGTTGTGTCTCCAAGATGAAGCTGATACTGATATATGTTTAAGTGCAGTACCGCTAATGGCCACTAGATGCTGCTGGAAAAAAACTCCTGGAATGAATCTATATTTACTTGATTTGATATTATTCTTGATTAATTGTATTGATCTCAAGGGGAAATTAATATTGTTCAACTTACAAAAAAACAATAAATAGAAGAACTGAAGTAAACAGTGAATTATTTACAGAGGAGTCAGTCCTTCAGTGTCATACAGTCTGATGCAGTGGAGATAAAGGAACTTGTGTAACATTTGGATGTTCGATTCATTGTAGTTTTTATGTTGTTACTTGGTGACGTTTTGAGGGAACCTGCCTGGACCAGACCAGATCCAGGTCACCATCACACAGCCTCGAAACATTGTCATCACCATTATAATGAGAAAGATGATCGTATCCATCTCTGATTTTATATATTCATTTTTGATTGAACATACAAGAACCAAGAAAACCTGGAATTTCCCCTTGTGGGACGAATAAAGGCATATCTTATCTTAAAACCCCATAGCTCGGATTTGTACGATGTATAATCTGTATCGTCAAAGATAGAAAATAAATGAAAATTCAATGAAATTAAATTACTTGACTGACCACATCTTCATCACTTAATGTAAAATGTACAGAGAGAAAAAAAAAATAGAAGAAAGACATAAAAAAAACTTCATTAAGAGAATGCCAAGAGCATTCAACACAAAAGGTGGCTAATTTATGTCTTATATTTTAATTTCTTCATTTGGCTTGTTTAACACTTTTGTTAATTACTGCATAATTCTATATGTGTTCCTTCATAGTTTGATGACTTTAGCATTTATCTACAAAGTGTAAAGTAATGAAACCGCAGAAAAACCACTGAATGGTTTTCAAAAATTAAAAAGACATTAGCAAAAGACAAAAACCCAAGATTCAGCAAGAAAGAAATTAAGAGAAAAAAGTTACAAAAAAAAAATATTACACAAAAATGACCCAAAAAACCATGTTATAGACAAGAGAAAAAAAAAACACATACAGATACAAAAAGATGAAAATAGTGTAAAATAAGCAAAAAATTAATACAATTATGGACATTTTACGAAAGGTCCAAGGACTCTCCGTATTAAAACCAAATTTTATAGAAATTAAACTAAAACTAACCTACTTTCATCGGTCCGTCACGGTAAAAGATCCGCCCTATTTCCGGTCCTCCTGCCGTTCTTTCCGGTCCGCCTGTTATCGGTCCTTCCGTACTTCCGTTCCGTTCTTCTCCATCCACCCGGCGCTGCTCTCTCCCACGTGTGGATTTTATTCGAAATTTCTTCCCACATTTGCCTGTTAAATACTGGACCAAATGTCGTCGTCTTTCGAACAGATGAGAGCGAACGTGGGGAAACTCCTGCGGGGAATCGACAGGTACGGACGAACCGGTAACGGATCCAGAAGAAACAAGCTAACAATAGCATAGCATGTTTGCTAATGTTTAAGCTAACTTTCCCAGACTTAACTCAGCGGAAATAAACTCATTCACACAGAGTACCTGCAATATTAATAATATTTAGTGCTTTATTACTCTGCATGGTATTTGGGTCAATATAGATGACGTTAACCTGATTATTGAAGGGATTATCTCTGGTCTTTTTAGCTAGCATAAGCTAACATCTGGAAGACAGCTGAAAAGTTGGTTCCACTTATTGTAAAATATGTTGAAGAAAAACTGTTTATAGACTTTGACAACGTTCATGGATATCTGGGGAATAGAATATCACCAATGATGCCCCATTTACACCCCAGTGATGGTGATTGAAAGCTGCTTATTGAACAGTTCAGACTGGAAGCTACAGTTAAAGTTAGTATGAACAAATATCTGTAAAATAAAGTGTTTTCTATGTATTTGTTGTTATTGCCCATTACAGACCTGGTTTCACTGACACCAGGTCATCACTAATTAATTGTACAGTTGTGAATAAATACCACAACTCATGACTACTTAAAGGCCCCTATGGTTACAACTACAAACAAAAGATTGGCTTTGCTCAAATTATATGTTTTCATCATTTTCTGTGTCATTATTAAGACTCTTAAGACTTACTGTACATTTTAAGACTCCAGCCCAAGACGGAGAAATACTAAACCTGTCACTGTAGAGAGATAAACTGACAAATCAGCCCAAATAGACGTTATTGTTGAAGAAGACTGAATAAATTAGTTGAAATTAGAATTGTATGTTATTGATATAAGAGATTTGACACCATTAGAACACTTTACACACTTTACTCACCAGAGTAACTCTGTAAACAGAACTTTGCTTAGTGATTGGAATTGCTACTGTGGAAAAAACAAACTGGAGAGTCACACCTAGATTTGATGTATTGGCGTTGACTTAGTCTCTGATAGATTAAAAAAAAAAAAAAGTACATTTCCAGCACAGTTAAATATTTTTGTGGGTGGAGATATCGGTTGATTAATTGGACGTCATTATTTTCATCTTAGAAACTATTGTTATTATGTCTGCTTTTCTAAATCCACTATCATTTGATCTCTTATGGTCATGTCATTGATGAGCAGATTTATTATATGTTTATTTTTATTGTGTTGCTTTCTGAATAGTGCATTATATGTCCATAATTACACATGAATGCATAATTTGTTCTATAAAAGCAAAGAATTTGCATAGTTTGTTTTGGAGAGCAGAATCTAATTTCTCTGATGTACAGTTTCAGTTTACTATCATATGTTCAGAGATGCTGTACCCGACAGGACATATCACAGGGTTTACTTTTCTTTAATTCTTGATGGTTAATTTTTATACAATTAAAACCTGTACAAATGTTTTTACTTGGAAATAACAGATTAAAAGTATTGTATTTCAGAAGTACAGAAATACTGGCTACTAAAATAATCAATTATAACTAATTAAATGCATATTTTAAACACTTTATGTTGAAATACTTCTCATCTCTGAATGGAGAACAACAAATAAACTTATTGAGCAAGAAGGGTCTCCAAAAAACCTGTGAAAATTTTTAGATTTAGATATTTTTCCATATTATTCAAACACATATAAATCCATTAAAAGGGCTCATATTTCTCTAAACCCACTTTTATTCGTCTTTGGTTCATTTATTTGTGTATTTGGACCCTAATAGTTCGTACAGTTTGAATTTGAACCCTCCAGGTGCTGCAAAGCTATCTTTATATTCATTCTGGCAAGAATCGAGTGGATTTCTACAACCCGTTTTAGTTTCTGCTTAATTGATTACGTCTATAACTAGTTATGTCACAACATTTGTGCATATAAGGTCAAGACTTCCGACGAACATTTCTCTGAGTATGACGTAATTGTTTATTAGCTGCAGCGGTTGTAGTCCATACTGAAAATATGTCCAAACTTCAAGCCAATTACCTAAAATGTTCAGTTGTTGGTTATATTAACGAATACAAGTGGCTGAACGGGACAGAAAGCACGGTCAACAATCTGGAGAGGGTGGGGCGTCTAGTAGCTTATTTGGATTTAAAGGGCCAGTGCTCAAAACCACCTTTCTTATGTCATTACTCAGAAATAGGGTTGAAGATGGACCTGTGGAGTTGAATTAATGAAGAATTCAGACCCAAGCAGAGCATTTACAGTTTATGTAGACCACAGGGAAATGTTGGAAAATGAAAAAATTTCATTTGAAAAAGCAAAATATCACTCCTTTAAGTTGATAAATTGCTCATCTCCTGTTGATTCATGGGTAATAACCACATGTTGTCACCTACAGATACAACCCAGAAAACCTTGCAACCCTGGAGCGCTACGTGGAGACACAAGCCAGAGAGAACGCCTATGACCTGGAGGCCAACCTGGCTGTTCTGAAGCTGTAAGTCACATGGTCACAGTTGGGGAAACACTATCTGAATGTAGACGGATCATTTAGTAGAAGGAGATAGTGCTCAAACCACCAGGGTTTTTGTGAGGTTTTATCTGAAACAGTGTTTTTCCTGTCAGAGAAACTGAAAGAGTGGGTGGAAACTAGTGCTACATGGTGTGGGTGGTGAGAATGCGTGGTTTCTACACAGTAGTAGTAGCAGTAGTAATGTTGGAAGAAGTCCAGGTTTTGTTGTTGTTTTGGCAGCTGAAGTGTTAATACAAACGCTACTCTGCATTTCATCTGCAGGTACCAGTTCAACCCAGCTTACTTCCAGACTCATGTGACCTCCCAGATCCTCCTGAAGGCTCTGACCAACCTCCCACACACCGACTTCACCCTCTGCAAGTGCATGATCGACCAGACACACGTATCCTTTTGGTGCAAAGGTGTCATTTTGAGTTAACCCTTTAACCCCTAATGTGTCTGTGGTGAGCGTTGTAGGAGTTATTTCAAATATTCCTAAAAATTCAACCGGTCGCTCAATAGGAAAAAATTCAAAATGCACTGAGAGAATAGACCTTGGGCTTCTCATAGACATTACAGCATGCTCAGTGCACCCCCTGCTGCCTGTAGAATGGGGGTGAAACACAGAGCAGTGAGTGAGACCGACTATAAAAATAGACAGTTTGAGTTTTTTGTTTGTTTTTTTTTTACACTATTTTCCTTGTGTTTTTTTGTTTTTACTCTTGTTTGCAAAGTTGTGATGATTTTTCTTAATTTTTTTTTTTACTGTGTTTTTGACAGTTTTTGAAGTTTTGATCATGTAACTGCTATTTGGAGTTCAACCAGGTGTCAAAAAGCCACTGGACGGATTTACAAAAAAAGAGCCCCAAAACAAAAACTACTGGGACCAAATTCAAATCCTTGTTGTTCAATGTGTTCCAGTTCACAGTTCATGTTCAACATCCTAAATCTCTTATTGATGTACATTCTAAGTGCCTTATTTAGTCCAAACCTGTCAAACTTCAATTCCTCTCTGTCTCTTTTTCTGTAATTCCACTTGTTTTGACCCAAAAACACACAGTAAAGCAAAACCACTGAAGAAAAGGAACACAAGCACATACTCACAACAGCTTTTATGAACCTGAAACATATGCAAATTTATAGCAGCACCTTTACCTGGAATCATGTCTCAGCTGTTAAAGAGGTGTTTTTTTTTCTAAGGAGCTGCTTTTCACATGTGTGTATTGTTATTTGTTGGATGAGATGTTTAAAACCTGGGTTTCTGACACTGTTCAGTCAGGGTTTGTCTGGGGGTCGGGGTCCTTTCCTTGACTACAGTGTCGCAGCAAGAGGAGCGCCCCATCAGGCAGATCCTCTACCTGGGGAACCTTCTGGAAACCTGCCACTTCCAGAGCTTCTGGGTAAGAGTCACACATGAACTGGCTGAAGGTTCCATATTCTTTACATTCTTCTTACATTACTCAACCCCGTTCTCTTTATCCCTGGCAGACGAGTCTGGAGGAGAACAGAGAGCTCATCGACGGCATCACCGGCTTCGAGGACTCGGTTCGTAAATGTGAGTTTTATCTTCTGGCTCCTCACAGTGAACAGTGGTTTTAAAATGATGAAATGACCCAAAGGATGTGAATGAACGGTGCGTGTTGTTTTGTCTCAGTCATCTGTCACGTTGTGGGAATCACCTACCAGACCATTGAGCACCGGTTACTGGCTGAGATGTTGGGAGACCCACTGGGTAAGACCCTGATCTGCACAGTCTGAACATTCAGAAGTTTGAACCCACGCATGTAATAGTCAGTACCTCTACAGAAACAATGAGCCTGTTCACATGACTGTGAAAGTTCGATAACTGGGAGTAATCGGATAATTGTAAATATCGATAAACCCTGTTACTGTAGATAATTCATTTATCAAGAAAGGGGTACTTGTTTGTTTACCCTAGTGGTTCCCAACCTTTTTTGGCTCGTGACCCCATTTTAACGTCACAAATTTCCGGCAACCCAAGACATTCAAAACAGAAACTTTTATTGCTAAAATTAATTTGTTTTTGATCATGTAATAGTTTAAACTTTAATTTTAGATGGCATATAGTCTATATTATGTATATTATTCTGGACAGATGCAGAAAAGCCAGGTGTAGATTACTGCACAAAGTGAGAATTTGATTTTCCTTGGTCAGGATATGTACAGTCAGTCCAGCTTGGATTTACAAGGCTGACAATTAATACTGAACAAACAAGAACTCAAACTATGAATTATGAAAGAGCTGCAGCATCTGAAACCGACCACAATGAACATTTTATTAGGAAGTTTTTTTATTCTTATTTTTATCAATTACTAGAAATTTCAGGCGACCCCATCTGAATTCCAGGCGACCCCACGTGGGGTCCGGACCACAAGTTTGAAAAACACTGGTTTACCCGCTCTACAAAGGCTATCAGAAGTAGCTGAAACTAGTAAAGCAGGTAAACAAACAACTACCCCTGCCTTGATAAATGAATTATCTACAATAATTATATGTAGAGGACAGTATGAAACTCTACCAGTCGATAAACCCTGGTTTAGACATTTCAGTGCATTATCAGATTTAAGATAAGATAAGATATACTTTATTGTCCCCGGAAGGAAATTCGTCATGGGCAATAGTGCAAGGGGGCTGCAACGCCATACAGAAAACACAGTACAAAGAAGACGACATCTCAGTGCAGACACATAATAAATAACACTGCAGACACATGACAACAATAAATAACACCAACCATACTATGACATGACATACTGAAGCATGGAACAGTATACAGCACCAATAGATAAATGAATAAAACTATTGCACAACCTTAAATACATACCAAAATATGTAACATCGTCGCAAGAATTTAAAGCCAGTGTGATTAAAAATATGATCAGTTTCTCGGATTTCTTTTCAAGTACCTGCATACGTAGTGATGGTAGACTTAGGCTCATTTATGCTTGCTTTACGTACATAAATGGGCTCATCTGTTTGTAACGTTGTCACTGCCTTCGTACTTCTATGCATCCTGTACGTTGGAATGAGCGGTTTTCAATCAGTCCATCAGAGGAAGCTGCTCTTAATTAACATACTGGCCCAACACCACAAAGAAGAACGAAGTTTTTTTGTGAAGAAGAAGAAAGTCAATAATAACAAATATGGCGACGACAGAGGAGGTTTTACTAATGTGGATACTAATGTTGACAATTGTTATAAATATGTTGATAGTTTTTCAGTAATTCACACAGTCGGTGTTTGAAAAGTTCCACTATTTCTGGAAATTATTCTCTTCGAATCTAAACACTGCCTCCACAGTTCCCGGTAGTATTGCTTCGTATTCTCCGTCTAGATTCGCATCTGCAAACTCTGTGAAAACAGACAGAATTACGTATCCGTCTGCGTCTTTAACATAGAGCATAAATGAGCCCTTAAACTCCCTTTTATTTTCTTCTGCTCACATTTGACTACAGAACTTCCATTTTCTACAATTTTTTAAACACATCTTTATTGAATTTGAACTTTTAACACATCATTTTCTACAATTTAAATTTTTTTTACACATGCGCAGACAAAAGAATGAAATAAATCAGATTAACCTGTACACATGCAGGAAGACATCAGAGTATTGGGGAGAAATCCAGGTGTGTTAATCTGATTTCTCATAATCAGATTACAGCTGTTATCTGATAAAACAGATCAGATTATCCTGTTTACATGATCACTACTAATCCGATAACTGCAGAAATCAGATAATGATCCGAGTATTGGTGTGCATGTAAACAGGCTCAGTGAGTGTGTTTACATGCACAGTAAAATTCTGATCCTTATCTGAAACGTGAAGATATAAATGAAAATAAATGGAATAATAAAAAAAAAATAGCATTTGTGGAAAATAAAAGTAAACTATAAAGCGGAAAAGAAAAGGTAAAAATACAGCTGGACTGAAAATAACAAATAAATGGAAGATGACGACAGAATACATGTAGAATAACAATAGTTTGGCGACAGAAGTGGTTGTTGAAGCTCCGGACAGGTCATTATCCTCAGTTTGTATCAGTCTGAGAAGATGAAATATAGGTTTTATGTTCCGCACCGTGAGTTTAATTGAAGACGTGTGTAGTTTTGATACTATGACATGAGTGGGAGTGTGTATCACAGGAGGATTCACGTCCTGGTGGGTTTCCTTGGTTTCCAGACACACAGGTGAAGGTTTGGATGAACAAGTACAGCTGGACGGAGAATGAGGACGGACAGATCTTCATCTTCAACCAGGAGGAGAGCGTCAAGCCCAAGAACATTGTGGAGAAGATCGACTTTGAGAGTGAGTCCTGGTTCTGATAATTAGAATGAAAAATATAACAGAGACTGCAAAGACTCCTGGGAAAAATATGACTCAGAAGTTCAGTATAAGTCTATGGGAGCCTGAGCTATTTAGAGCAGCATCTAGTGGCCATCAGGGGTATTACAACTTTAACACACATCTGCATTGGCTTCATTTTGGAGCTGAGGTCTTTGACTCTTGGTCTGTAGACACTTTTACCTGTGATGTTCCTTTTATAATAAAATTCAGATGTTTTGTTTATTAAAATACACCAGTCAAACCATGTAGAGCAGGACTGTCCACATTCAGCCCACTGTGATCTCAAGTGGGTCTGAGCAGTAAAATTACATTATTAAAATGTTTACATAGAAAGAATCTAAACAATGTGAACAACCACAAACAACCTAATATTTCTTAAGAAAAAGTGCATTTTACCAATATTCTGCCTCAGGTTATCATTTACACATGTACATTATAACATACAGATCACAGTGGATCTACAAATACACAAAACATTTAATAACAGGCAGAATATTATTAAAATTAGGTTTCCAAAGAGCTGTACAGTAAAATAAATGCCATAAAAACATAATAAAAATGATAAAATACTAAGATAAAAACACAATGAAACATACTAAATAAATAGACTGTCCATCCCAGATAAAATATCCATGCACATAAAATCGGACGGTTTCTCGAATCAGTTTGTTAAACCTTTGCTTATATCTGCAGTTTCTTTTCTTTTTTTTTTCTTCTTTGAGAACTTATGTATTTGTTTCTGTTTTTCAGGTGTTTCCAGCATCATGGCCACATCTCAGTGATTAAAACATCAACTCTAACATTAATCAGCAGCAACAGATTCAACCGGCTCATTCATGTTCAGATTCACCCTTTTATCAATAAATCTAATTTATCATTTCCAGCCCAAGTGTGTGTGTGTTTTTTCCTGTAAACGTCTGTCATGTTCTGATTAGTTAAGTCTGTTTTTGTAGGAGGCGTTAGTCGTCCACTGTTTCAAAAACATTACCGTCCAACATGTAATCTACTGTTTAGTCATCACTGGGTGGTTTCTTATGATTCACTTGTTCTTTGGACATTCGTTGGAAATGTCAGAACAGTTTGGAAACAACGCATGTTGGGAAATAAAAGTATTCAGAACTGGAAAAGTTTGTAAGTTTATACAAAAACACTGAACATTTAGCAAACTGTGGAATTTAATGTAAATGTAATGTAAAAACATTTACATTACATTTTACATTTTTTTTACATTTACATGTAATGTAAATGTAAAAAAAATCTTTTTCACTTCTGTGATGTTTAATGAGGAAACAGTGAAGTATATTTAATTTGTACTGAAACATGACAACATTGAAATTAATCTGGATGTAACTTAACGACCATTTAATTATAAACTATCATTTTAATCTTACATTTTACAGATCTATAAATTAATGCAGTAATTCTGCAGCAAATAATGATACATTAATATGTAGTTACAAATATAAATTATGATGCTTCATTATAAATATTCTAAAGATTCTGTTGGGTTTCTGTAAATTGACTTAGAGTCTGGTTTTGACCAACTCTATATATAAAATGTCAAGAGATAACTTTTTTTGTGATCTGGCGCTATATAAATAAAATTTGATTGATTGAGTGATTTAATTGGTTTTCCCCTGTAAGTCGCTTTGGAAAAAAGCGTCTGCCAAATGCGTAAACATAAATATAGAAATGATGTGAAGCATTGTATATAGACTTAATGATATTATTTTAATTTTATCAAAACATTAAATAAGGGTCAGAATTAAGTCATTTTAACATAAGTAACATATGTACACATTGTGAGAGGTTGATTGATTTTATGAGTAGGTCAAATAATTTTGTAGCTTGAATGATAATATGATCATATACTACACAATATTACATAAAACTAATAATGTTTCCAATAAAAATAACAACAATGCACCATTATATTTAACACATATTCTTTAGTTTGAAAATAGAATAAGAATAAAATAGAGAAATTATAAACAATAGTACTTGGAATACAAAAAATAAGAAATTAGTAGTAAAAAATACATAATGTGAGTAAATTTATGTGGGAATTCCATACAGGTGTGAACTCACCTGTACCCTTATGAGTCTACCTGAGTCCTGGAGGGGGCGTGGCTTCAAGCTTCCGTACCTGAGTCTTCTAGAGGACGTGGCTTCAGTTACCTGAGTCTGTACCTGGACTTGAGTCCCGCAGAGGGCGTGGCTTCAGGCTCCTGTATTTTCACCTGTACCTGTTCCTGACGTCTGTAGAGGGCGTGGCTTCAGTGTCTTCACCTGTACTTGAGTCCTCCAGAGGGCGGGTCCTCCACTCTGTGTCCGGGTCTGAGTGAAAAGTGAAAGTCTGCCAGACGCTGAACCCGGACCCCAGACCCAAAGACCCGGACCCCAGATCCCAGATCCCAGATCCCAGATCCCAGATCCCAGATCCCAGCCCCAGGTATGAGGAAGTCCCTGAGCCTGTCCTCGGACTGCTCCCTTCCGTCTGTGGATGATGATGTGGACTCGGTGTGTTCGGATGAGCTGCTCGGGTCCCAGTCCCGCCGCTGGTTGGCAGACCTGCTCACCGGGTCCGTGGAACCGGAACCCCAGGGGGACGTGAACACCGTGGGCCGGGACGGGCTGTTCGTGGACTACCACTTTCCCCTGGGGGAGCTGGAGCTGCAGACCGGGGTCAAGTGGAAGAGGCCCAGGGTAAGACCGGATCAGACCCTTAAGACTGGACCTGGACCGGAGACCCGGATCCAGCACACCTGGACCAGTATATATGTACTGACAGAGGATGAGGTCCAGGTCCAAGTCCAGGTCTAGTTCATGTTCTACGAAATTAGTAAATTAATCAAAAAAAATAAAAATAAAAAATACACAGATAATAATAATAATAATAATAATAATAATAATAATAATAATAATCAAAGTTTATTTCTATAGCACTTTACAACAACATAACGAAGCCCAAAGTGCTTTACATCTAAAAGCATGATTAAATTATAAGATTAAAAAAACTGGTTAATGAAGTACCATAAATATGCATAAAATAATAGGACACAACACACACTGATAAAAGAGACCACAGATTCAAACCTAATAGTGCGTCGGTGCTAATAATAATAATCATCATCATCATCATAATCTGACTCTGAAAACAGATTACACACCTGAAATTAACTCTTAACATCAGACTGAAAATAAATTAATGTGTGAATGTGATCAGACTGAAGATAAATGAATCAATAAATGTGGATCTGATCAGACTGACTATAGCTGATCTATATGCACAGACTTTCACTGTTTGATTTCATCTGCAACTATTCAGTCTTTTTTTTTTTTTTAAAGAAAAATAATCTCTCAATCCTCAGATTTCAGCTTCTTAAATGTCTAAGAATAGTTTCTGCTCCATTTAACAATAATATTTTCTGGATAAAACATGATATTTGAGGATGTCATGTTATTTCTGACATTTTCTAAACCAGATAATTATATACAAATACAGAACATACATAAAATGGAACCAGTAATCTGTTATTATACAGTAGGACAGGATTAGTGTGAAGGTTCTATATAATAGTTACCAACTGGTTATTGAAACAGTAGATTTATTTGAAATGATTTAACTGTTCATATCAGTCAGTATTAGTAACAATTAGTTTATTAATGACAGAGGAACCTTAAACTAGTGTTAAAAAATATAAAAAAAAACAAAACAAAAAAAACTAAAACATGACTAAATGTGAGGATAAAATTAAACAGCTGATAATGTATTTTGACTAATTGTGCAGCTGCAGTTTGGCCATTGGATAAGCCCCGCCCCTATTAATTACAGCCGCTACACCTGTCAAGTTTTAGCGTTAGCATGTAGCTAATTCTACTGTATTTTCAGTGTTAACAGAGAGACATTATATAGAAACAACTGGTAATGTCCGTGATAACAGTTGTGAAGTAGCAGAAGTATTCATGAAAAGGACTACAGGTACGATAATTACAATTTATGGAGTAAATTTAATCAACAAAACCATAAGGTAAGATGCTAACCAATATTAGCTCATGTAGCATTCAGCTTTTAGCAGAGGCGGTTGAACTTTAAAAAAAAAAATATATATATATATTATTCCTGTGAACTTTATGTTAGGTGGTTGCATATCATTTGATGCTGAATAACAACTGTGTCATGTAAAATAAACTCCAGTAAGAGTAATTTCAGGCACATTTTCATTGATTGCTATGCTAGCTAACATTAGCTAGTGTCAGACCGCAGAACAACTGAAGTTTTTATTGATCCTCATTAACCCTTTCATGCACGAATTATGAGAACCTTAATCAAAATTTTTTCCTAAGTGTTTTTATTCCTCTTTAGGCATGAAAAAAAACAATGCGATTAAAAATTTTCTTCTGAAAAATAAATAATAATAATTTTTAAAAAATAACAATAATAATTAAAAAAAAAAAAATTAACAATACGTAAAAAAATAACAATGAAAAAAAAAAAAATTATGAACAAATTTTTCATGAAGTTGCAAAAATGTCCACTCAGCTGGACACCACACGTTTACTTTTTGACACACAGAAATATGTATTTACTGATAAATTGTGTGAAAACTATGGGGAGGGCTTGTGATTCTGGGGCTTTATGCTCAGGAGAGCTCTACATAATATTACCAATTCAGGCCAGAAAAGATATGTAGTGTCTTAAAAAAAACAACAACAACGAAAAGAACAACAAAATCCATGAATATACAAGAGAACAGCTGTAGAATAACTGTCCACTGTAGTGACCAGTGTGCATGAAAGGGTTAAAACCAGATTATGAAAGTAGATCTAAATACATGTTACAGTCCTTTTCTGTCTACGTATCTGTGATATATCAGAACTATTATTATAGAAATGGGATATTATTCTGTCTAGAATTTCTGATCTATACCTGACTGATTGTTTAGTTTTTAAAATGTCATAAACTGATGTAAAATCCTTTCATATGTTCTCAGACATCCTCAGACAAAAACACATCATATTATATTTAGTCTGTTTATGTCTGTGGTCAGTGATGAGCCTCCTAAATTCTCAGTCTGTTTTTATAAGCAACATGGTCAGTAAAATAAACAAACTATCACCCCCGCCTCTAAAGCCAAAATCGATCTGCTCATCAATAATAAAACACGGATATAAAAATATAAATGAATCAATGACACCAGTGTGACTTCACGGATACTGTTATAGATACTGTACATTTTGTTAAATTATGACTTTAACTGGTCATAAAACAGTGGTTTAATGTTTCTAGTTGATAACAGATCACTGGTAACATATTAAATATATACTTAGTTCCATTAAAAACACACGGTCCAAACATGTGGTGTAATTTCCAGAAAATGATTTGCTCAGGCGCCTGTTTTGTATATGTTGCTCAGGAGATGAGTAACACAGTTAACAGCCGTATTTTTTTCATTCCTGATGCACGCGACGTCGGCGTTTGGACTAATCCCTTAATGTGGGACATTGAGTCGAATCTCTTGTACAGAGTCACGCTTGACTGTTAACTGTAGGTGTGGTCAATAGTCGATATAAAGGCAGCAAAGAAAACGCTGAAATGTTTTTGCCAGCTCAAAATGCCACGACTGACTATAACAACAGAGGTAACGTGTCATTGTCATGTTACGAGCAGGTCTGAGCCGTGGTGAAGTCGCTCGCCGTCTTTGCTGTCATCGCAGTAGAATCAGTCGTCTGAGTGATCGGATCCCTCAGGACAGGATCATGTGACTTGTCAGTTCCATGCGTTCTCGCTGCACTGGTTGTTTTGAACCCAGAGGTGGACACACCCAATATTGAATGATGACACTTTCCATTTCTGAGTACCTGCATTCAGTGACTGAATAAATGTGTTAAGTTGATCACAATTTGTCCACAATTCATTCTCTAATGACCAGTGCTTCCCTCTTTAATATGAAGGTAACCCCAAACCAATTAATTTAATATATCTGCAAATATACATATTATTCTGACCTGTGCGTTTTTAATGGTGCTAAGTATATAAATGTTTATCCATCTATGAGTTCTATTCACTGCTTCATCCTTCAGTTGTTCTGACTGATTGACAGGCCTCCGATGTTTGGATACGGTTGCTAATGTATGATTGGATGGCAGCTGTTTTAGGGAGGGGCTTAGAAAAGGGTAACCAAGATCAAACCATTATTTCTGTGAAATTTAAAGGTTCGTTGTTAATTGAAGCTGAAGAAACCAGCCATTAATATGTGGTTTTATATGATGGTAGATTTGTTTCTTTATCATGCAATCAAAAGACAAGTTGCCTTAATTAAAAAAAATGTTTTCAATCAAAAAAACCTTTTCAATCAGAAAAAAAAGTGTTTGAATGCAAAAAAAAAATAAAAATAAAAAATTTGAGACCCAAAAAATTGCATTTGAACTCTTTTTTTCTTTGACTGAAAAGTTTTTTTTTAATTGAAGCGAGTTACTTTTTGATTGAAAATAATTTTTTTGATTGAAGTCATCTTTTTTTTATTTGGGCCACATTATGGGTAGGATATTTGTATCTATTATTCAATCCCAAAAAATATCACTTCAATCAAAAAAAATTGACAACTTTTTTTTGATTGAAAAATAAACAAACAAATCTACCTTCATAGTTTTTGACCCTTTTTAATGAAAAACTCTTGAGGGAAAACATTTTCACAAACATTTTCTACGGTTTTCCATCAAGAGTCAGTATTTTCAATTGAGAGGCCGAATATTATCCATCTTCCTCTACCTGAATCCACTTACAATGGCACAGATCATTCATAAACCATCTTACCGTGCAGACTACTTAGGGACTATGATTGCATATTAGTATTTTAGCTGTCATCAACATCTGCTGTTGTTTCCATATAGGTGTTCATTATTGTACACTCTGCCTACCAAATAAACTAATAAACAAATGGTGCCAGGCATAACAAACCCCGCCCCTCACAGGTATTGTAGCTTATTTTGGCATCGATCCAGCTGATGTCATCATGTCTTTGCATGTGCTGATGTCAGCATATCAACTGCCAAGTTTGAAGTAAATTTAAACAAAATTGATGTTTTTATAGACATTTGAAATTTCACCCATTATAAGTAAATGGGGAAAAAAGATTTTTAAAAATTCATAAAAGATTTAAACTTTGACCCATTTTTAATGACTTCTATTCTTGGTCACTGGCAATCTATAAACCAAATCTGGTATGAATTCAACCAATACTTTTGCTGCTAGAGTGTTAAGAAACAAACAAACAAACAAACAAACAAACCGAAAACCGAACCAAAAAACAATACCCTTTGCCTCCCCTTTGGGGGGGTGGGGTAATGACTCCATTCAGAGCCATTATTTTCCTCCAATTCCAGTTAGTTTCCATAAAACATCACTTTAAGGTTCTGTTATTTATAATATCAATGTGTAAACTTAATCCTGTAGTGATTCAGAGTCATTCACATGCCAGAAATGGTTCACATCAGGTGTTAAAGCTGATGAGATTCACATTCTGCACATGTGATGGTATCGTGTCACGCCGTGTTGTATTTCCGTGTTTGACTTTTGCAGTTATTTGTCTGGAGGAACAACAGGCAGATGGGTGTGTTTCAACAAACCACGCAGATAATGAACCTAATCCCAGGCTGCAGGGCAACAGCAGCCACGGAGAGACGCATTACTGCCATTGAAATACACTCTGAAACACTATGATTTATTATTTCTATCCACGCAAGTGTTAAATCCTGGTGTTTTCTTACTTCATAAAGTTTATCTCAGGTGAAGAAATATGAAGAACATTTACACTTCAGTCTTATACAACAGTAGACCTCACAATGTGATTCTGGTTTTTATCAGGAAAACGTTAAATGTACAAGACAATAATTCATTTAATCATTTCAGAGCCGTAGGCGATAACGTGGATCTCAGTGTTTGGAATGCAGTTGCTTGTATTTCAGTGTGTTTTTCTTGGCATTCTACCTTCATTTCCACCTTGTTCAGTGAGTTTGAATTTAAATTATTCACTCTGTGAGTCTGGTGAATCAATCAATCAATCAATCAATCAAATTTTAATTATGTAGCGCCATATTATAACAAAAGTTATCTCAGGACACTTTACATATTGAGTTGGTCGAAACCAGATTCTATGCCAATGTGAACAGTGGATTTAACTTCAGTTTTTATTGTTTCTAAATGAAACGTGTGTCTTTTGGCTCAGGTTGGTTTCACTGATAGAAAATAACCTGCAGGTGTTTGTTAGTGATGGTCTGGTGTGGCTGTGATTTCATCTCATGTCATCTTTTAGGTTTTTGTCTCATTTTGTTGTTTCCTGTCCAGTAAAAATCATAATTTTAAGTATAATATTCATGTAAATTCAGCTGTTTAGTGCCTCATTTGGCCATTAGTAAACCACAGACTTACACCTATTCTATTTCTAGTGACTTCCAAATTAATTTGAAGTAATAAAACAAATTCCTTAATTTCCTGGAGAGCTCTGCCCAAGGGATCAGCAAAGTTTAATGTTATCTAATCTAGTCTAATCTAATCTAATCTAATCTAATATAATATAATATAATATAATCTGTATGTGGCTACAAAAATGGGTCTTTTAGGGTTAAAATGTCCAATTTAACATCAGAAATTCAAATGTTTACAGCCTTAAAACAGTTTTAGCCTCCAAAAAACAATATGCAAGATGCGGTTAAACCCCTAAATAGTAATGGGTGCTGTCAAATTAGATAAATAAATAAATAAATAAATAAATAAATAAATAAATAAATAAAACAACTCTTACAAAAAAACAACATGGATTTCACATTATTAATCATGTGAAACTGTGTTAACAGGAATTTTATCTGAGCAAAAATATACGGAACAACATTGGAGATTCCTATGTTTCTTTTGTAAAGAAAGAAGAACCCTAACCACAGCAGGATAATGGCTGCTTTGTTTTCTAAATAATCTGAGTCAGCGTTAGCCTTAGAAAAAAACATAGTTTGGTATAAAAGAGTCTTTAACAAACAGGATAAACAGGATAAAAATTGTTAATGGTTCTAAAAAGAGGAACCTGTCAGTCTCTATATTATTGTTCCTTTTATTATTTTCATTTACTTAATTTCCAAAAGGGCTGCACAGTAAATGTTATTGTAATATCATCCTGTGCAATTATAGAAAAGACTAAAGACTGTGATTTAAAGTGTAGATTTAGAAGATTTAGGGTGAAATTACTGGAGAAATAAAAAAAAAAATCTATGTTTTATGGTGATATTTTGGATCCAGTAACTCTGAGAGGGTCAACATACTGGGTAAAACATGTAGAAACCACTTCATGTGTTTGTTTTCTTTGTAGTTTAATTGCAATTTAAATTTGTACAAATAAGTGAAATGTCCCTTTTCATTAAATCGCGCAGCTCTAATTCCACACCAGTTGAAGCAGTAAAACTCAACCTCAAATCGATCCATTATAAACCACATACTCTGGTTCATTTTTATCTAATCATTTGTCATTTATGCTCATGTTTGTTGCTGTCGTTGTCATGTCACCTGGTTTAACTTGAGGACGTGTAGAATCCCGTTCATCTGGTCCTGTCACACATCAACACACACTTTAAACACACACATTTACCCTGTGTTCATCTCCTATACAAAGTGTGACCGAGGTGAAGCTTCAGCATGTCTGTGGATCTGGTCATTTACAGCTGCACTTTTATATGAGTTACTTATAGTTACAGTTACTTCACTGTAAACATCTCTACCATCTGTCTTCTTGTGCATCATAGTAACTTTTTATTGCAGTACAATTTGTGTCATTGCACTTTTTCTGATTTTTATTCTTATCCCTAAAACACTGATCTAAGTAGAATTATTCTTTAAGCAGATATTTCTACATCATTACAAATCAAATACTTTATGTGAGTACAAAATAAATGTATTAACAGGCTGTAATCTAGGGATGCACTGATATGATCGCAATGTCAGATATGTATTTACACTGGTGGATAAGATTAATAGAACACAAATCTGACAGATCTGACAAATATTTTTTATTTATTTTATACATATATTACATTTTTGGGGTGGGACCTTTCTGTGTGGAGTTTGCATGTTCTCCCCATGTCTGCGTGGGTTCTCTCCGGATACTCCAGCTTCCTCCCACCATCCAAAGACATGCACTGATAGCACTGCTCTACAATTTCTTAGAAAATATCTGCTGCAGACATTAAATGTGCAACATCTTACATACTTTAATAAGATGAATCAGAAAACAAATTACAAAAGTGGTGGTTAGCTCATGTTTTCAGTATATATGATGGTGTGTTATTACACATATATGTTGGTTTATGTACATTTATACAATGGATTTATAAATGTTCCACTACAAAGACCCAGAAAAGGGACTGTATTGTAATGTGCAGACACTGTTTTGAGGTGGATGTGCTAACTCTGAGACAAACACTCCTTTTGAATAAAACCCATTCTCTCATTAATTCTCAGAATTTCACATTTTGGCCTAAGACTATATCTTAGAAACTACAACCAACTAGTGCTTTTGATTTAATTTTTCTTTATTAGTGACTCAAATTTGGTAAAGTTTAACTACTTTTATTCTGGAAGCATTTTACTTGTAGACCAGTGTAGGTTAATTGGTTAATCTAAATTGCCCATAGGTGTGAATGTGAGAGTGATTGTTTGTCTCCATATGTTCAGTCCTGTGATGAACTGGCGACTTGTCCAGGGTGTACCCCGCCTTCGCCCCTATGTAGCTGGGATAGGCTCCAAGCGAGCCCTGTGACCCTAGTGAGGATAACGTGGGTTCAGATAATGAATGAATATATTATATTTTCAGATGGTGACATGTTTAAAAACATCTTTGCTGTGGAAAAATGTGCCTGAGGTTATTCTTTCAAAAGGCATCATCATCAAAGTTTAATGACGTTAGTGCCAGAGTGTTGAACTGCATCCAGTCGTCAGTTACTGTGTCTCATTTACATTAATGAAAGTAAGACTAAGGTGAGTTTAGGACAGTTTTTAGATCAGGGCTGTTCTTCCACATCTTCTAATCAGATCATAGAGCAGAGCTGTCAAAGTCATTTGGGTTCAGGGGCCACATTTAGCCCAGTGGGATCTCAAGAGAACTGGACCAATAAAATAACAGACAAAACAAGTAAAATTACATATGAAATAGTGAATAACATGAACAATCCAAAATGTCTTTTTAAAGTGAGTTTTCACAAACATCTACATGATCAGTGAATTAATGCTGTATTCCAGGCATCCTGTAACCTGTGTTTTTCCAACCTTCTACCGGTGAAAATGCACTGGGATGGCAGTCAAACCTGTGACTTCCCACTTGTGAACTCGTACTAGATCAATGTACTCCCAATTCTGAGCTCTGACGTCACATAGCCCGTGAAACAACAATGGCGGCCCCCATGGATGTGGTGTTTATGCAAATTGTTTATTAAAATAAGGAATTGCTCTAACGTAATTTATCCGTAAATGTTCTGCATAATCAGCAGCTACTCTAGTGTTAGCTAGTTTTCAGCCCAGTGAGTGCAAGAATAAATTAATACCAAATACGGATCCAAATATACAAATAACGTGACATAAAAGGTAGAACAGCTTCTCTTGCCTTATGTGCTGTTTTTACTCCTCTGTTTCCTTCAAATAAGCAAAGAACAAACACCTCTGGGATAGAAATGACTGTAAATCACAGGTGTCAAACATGCGGCCCGGGGGCCAAATCTGGCCCACCAAAGGGTCCAGTTCGGCCCTTGGGATGAATTTGTGAAATGCAAAAATTATTCTGAAGATATTAACAGTCTTTTTCATTTAGTTTCCACATTCAGACTAATTCAATCTGAAGTGGGCAGGACCAGTCAAATACTATCATAATAACATAGAAATAATGACAACTGTAAATGCTCCTCTTTGTAAATGTAAATATTTTCATGTATTTACACTAAAACAAAGTATAATTTTGCAAAAAATGTGAATAACCTGAACAAATATGAACAACCTGAAATGTTTTAAGAGAAGTAAGCACAATTTTAACAATATTCTGTCTGTTATTAAATGTTTTGTGTATTTGTAGATCCACTGTGACCTGTAAGTTATAATGTACATGTGTAAATGATAAACTGAGGCAGAATAGTGTTAAAATTACACTTATTTTTTCTGTTTGTTCATGTTATTCACATTGTTTGAAAGGATAGTTTGTAGATGTAAAATTTTTCATGATGTAAGTGAACTTTTTTCACTCTAAAACATAGAGAAAAGTTTGGAGTTGACATTATTTATATATTATTCTGTTATTATTTCACTGGTTCAGCCCACTGCAGATCAAATTTAGCTGAATGTGGCCCGTGAACTAAAATGAGTTTGACACCCGTGCTGTACATGAAAATAAACCCCGTACGGTCCACCATGCTGGTTTGTTTACATCTAACTACCACAATTCCTTGTGCTCAGGCAGTTTGGCGTGACTTCCCTGGAACGTTACAAAGTTGTGAGTCGTGGTTTGAAGTTGTGACTTACGGGCTGAAAAACCTGCCTGGAACTCAGCATAAGTATAGAAGAATACCTGAATTTCACTGAAAAAATGCCAAATACAGAGGATAATGTTGTAATAAATGGTGATAAATCACCTAAGAAAGGTTAAATAGAGTAAAAATTCATTTGGGAACCACCACAGAAGTAGCACTGGGTCTTATTAATCAATGTTAAGGTTTCCTAAATGTTAAATCTGAATAACACACACATTAGTTAAAGGAGGCCTGAGACTGACACCTGAGCTGAGCCTTCACATGGACCTGAACCCTCAGTGATCCACCTCTCCCTGTTTTAAGCCCAGACATGTAGAATCCCAGTTAAGCCCGACCCATCCACGGTTATGCGGTTCATCCTCTCTTTTTTCTGTTTTCAGGAGCTCTGTCAGTCGCCTCAGTTCATCGTAAATGGAGCTTCGCGTCTGGACGTCCGCCAGGGGAAGCTCAGTGAGTAAAACCAGCCTCAAGCAATGAAACCAGTCGACGAGAAGTCAGACATTAGAAAGAATTTTGGGAGGAAATAGTGAGTGTTGAACATTTCATTTCCTGCATCAGTTTGTGTCTTTTCTGTTCTGTTTTCATTTAATGCAGCGGTTTTCAGACCTTTTCAAAACATAGAAACATATCTAACTAACACATCATCTACATTAATGCACGAAAAAACAACACGTCATTTTAATGTTGGCAATAAAAGTGTGTATTTACGTGTGGAATTCAGTGATTCTTTAACCCATAAAGACCCAAACAGCCACCAGTGACTAAAACCATCTACTGATCTGAACATGTACAAAAACTAAATGTCAGTTATTTAACAAGATGAAAACACTGAAATATTACGTAATAATCATCTTATATACAGTTATATATTATATTTGTATAATCTGTATAAACTGAAACTAACACTGAAACTCATCATAATATAAAAACTGCACTGGAAAGTTGCATATTTATTGATAAATGACTCACATTTAATGTTCAGTTCAACAGTTTTCCAGTTTTAAATAAATCTTAAAGACCCAAACAGCCACTGGCGACCAAAGCCATCTACTGATCTAAAATATTTAATACCTGTTGATCCACTCATCCTATCAGTACATGCAAATAATTGGTGTAAAATACAGTTTATCGTCATTTCATGGTCATCAGATATGACCCATTTGGACGTTCAGAGCCTCCGTAGTTACCATGGAAACACGGTCATCTTCTACAGCATTGATTCACCAGTAAAACCCATGAAGTTTGATCAATGACAGTGGATGGACACACTTGGTTTATGTTCAATTAGTGATATATTTTGTTGAAAAAGTCAGGTTTTCTTCATTTTTCTCTATTTCTGATATTATGACAGTCAACTTTAACCTGAGCTTTTATGAACATCTACGTGATCAGTGAATTAAATATGGGAAAATACCTGACTTTCATTGAAAAATATGCAAAATACAGAGAATAATATTACAGTAGATGTTGATAAATAATTTAAACAGGGAAAAATTCATTTGGGAACTGACACAAAAGTGGCACTGGGTCTTCATGGGTTCAACTAGGATACTAAAGCTCTGCCAAAGATGCCAATGTATTGGATTGTAGAGATTTGGAGTGATTTTATTTCCAGTGACAGGGATTTGTGTGACCACTAGAGGGAGTAGTGAGTCACTCTGCTGGCCAAGGTCAAGTTGAGGATAAGACTCAAAAGAGACAACTTTTAGAGTCAAAGAAAAGAAGTGATAAAAATAGAAGGTGTTGTTTTCTCCACTGGACTCAGCTGTAAATGAAAAGAATGGAGTTTGATTCCGAAATGTCAGCGTTTCTACTACACGGCTGCGTTTGACTATGAGGCTTATGAAGGTATAGATATATAAGTTATTATTATAAGTTATGTTATTATCTTTGCTAAGTTGCCATTTGTTGATCCACAGTTCAGACTAAACTGTGACAGTTCTGACCTTGTTTGTTGGATTCAAACAGATCTTTAGTTCAGCTACTGACAACACAAACCCAACTGAAAACAGGTGATTAGTGGTTTTACTGTGGCTGTTTTTAGTCTATAAACAGAGCTAAACTAACAGAGCTGTAATGTAAACGATCAGCTGATCCAGCACATGAAGAATGTAAGACACTGTTATTTTGAGTGACTGTGTGGTGTGCGTGATCTATATACTGACAAATAACAATAAATAATTGACAAAGTAAGTTAGTAAATTTTCTTTATAGAGTGCTTTTCATAGACAGGGAGTCACAAAGTTCTTCACAGTACAGAATAGGATTAAATAAAAAAAAAAGAATAATCTACCTCAAATGCATTAAAATTAAGGTTTTGAAAGTACAGATATTAAAACTGAATGATTTCTTGTCATCATTTACATATTTTTCTGTGAATTAACTTTATTTTGGATTGCAGGTAGATATTAGTTTTTCTGAAACTTTGTATAAAGATCTTTCCTGTTTGAGGTTGAATGAATGAATGAATTTATTTTGGTTTGTACATCAATCATTGCACTTTGAACAATAATTGTTATAAACATAAAAACCAAAAAAGGAATAGGCTTAGAAGCAAAAGCCTATTTTTAATGTATGACTGTGCACTGTCCCTGAATACAGTAAATACATTCAAACGTAGAACACAGGTTTGAGTTCAAAAAAAGTGGGCGTGGTCTCTGACTCTTAGCTCCTCCCCTCAGATGACTGCTGGTTACTGTCAGCCATCTCGTCTCTGGCCGTCCATCGTTCTCTGCTGAAGAAGGTCGTTCCTCTCAAACAGAGCTTCCAGGACGGATACAACGGCAGCTTCATCTTCAGGGTAAACGCTGTGTTTTTGTCCACGTTACACAACAGCTCTGTGATTTACAAACTAAAACTGGATGAGCAGCATTTTCACCTCACACATTTAATGTGAAGGACATTCACATAATGAAGATTTAGACACAGTGTTACTACAATTGTTTTTATTTTCTCCTTTTAAGATGGTTTTATTGACTTTATCTTAAAGTTTTGTTCTGTTTTACATTGTTTTTCATGTATTTGTAACTGTCATTTGAGAAAAACTTTAAACTGCATTTTCTTTTATAGATAAATGGATTGGTCCTTTGAAAATACATGTGTATAATTTTCCAAATGAAAGAAAGACAATAAAGAATGACAAGCTGCTTAATTTTCATATAATAATCACATAAAGTCAGCGACTTCATGTATGTCAAAGATGTGAATAGTTGTGGACGTTGTGTTCAGTCATTAAAAAAGTTTCAGGTCCAGTTTTACAAAGCGAAAGTTTTTCAGTTTTTCAACATTTTAAGAATAAATCAGGTGTTTTGACCTTTGACCTCTCTCCAGTTCTGGCAGTACGGTCAGTGGGAGGAGGTCCGCATCGACGACCTTCTGCCCACACGAGACAATGAACTGATCTACCTCAGCTCCCCAGAGAGACATGAGTTCTGGAGCTCACTGCTGGAAAAGGCCTACGCCAAGTGAGTGGACGTCAGTTAAAGCTTTACTTTCAATGAAACGGAAAGAACAGGAACATAAAACTGACAACATATGGAATTATCAGTTGTTAGAAGTAGGCAGTTGGGGATTAGATTAGATTCGATTCGATTCGATTCGATTCGATTAGATAGAACTTTGTTGATCCTTTGGGCGGAGACCTCAGGACGTATTTATGATGAAACTACTGGTTGGATTCATTTCAAATTTTATTTGGAGCTTTGTTGGGACAATGTTTGTAAAGTTTGTTCACAGTTTTGAGAAATTTAGATTTTTGCATTTTTTTTTTTTTTTTTACAAAACTTTGTGAAATATTGAAAATGTGCCTTTACTTATAATGGTCCATATTTTGATGGTTTATAACATATAATAATAATAATAATAATAATAATAATGATAATAATAATAATAATAATAATAATAATAATAATAATATAGTTCCTATTGATCACTGATAGGAAGTCACATGTGGACTTTCATTTGGGCCCATGACCTTTGACCTTGAGTGACCTTGAATGGTTAAACTCAAGGTCACCAATATCTACATTTCAACAATCCTATTCTCTGAAACTACTACTTGGATTCATTTATGGTTTCATATGTAGCTTCATTGGGATAATGTCTACTAAGTTTGTTCACAGTTTTGAGCAATTATGAAATAATAACAATTTGCCTTTACTTATAATAATCCATATTTTAATGGTTTATAACATGTAAATGGTTACAGATATCAATATAGTTCCTATTGATCACTGATAGGAGGTCATAAATGGACTTTGACTGAATTAGTTGAGTTCTCCTCCAGTGGAAGTACCGCCCACTTCTATTGTTAGATTGATCTGCATCCAGACCACAGGACTGGAACATAGAACACAAATTCAACTGGGGATTGATTCAGATAGAACATGATGCTGAGATACAGGGACATTGGTCCTATTTTTCCTTTATGGTGACATTACATTATATTTCCCCTGAAATAATCAGTACTAGTATTATTTATGATCCTGTTTACTGTTGATGGGATCATATGAGATGAAATATAATTATGCTAAAAAGTCCTCCATGATGCCACCAGTTGTTTAACAGACTAGTTGTGAAGTCGTGACATCACTTCCTGTTTCCACTTCCGTTCATTCCTCTGTATTCAGTCTAATCCAGCTTTGTATCCCTGAGTCCATAAAACACAGACAGAAAGAAAGCAGATTAGTAAAGATACAAGTCTTAAACTAATGGAAAAAAGTTGGCCTCTTCTTTGACGTCTTAAGTAGTTTCATTGTTTTCAGAAATTTCTCACACTTTTGGGCAGATTTAGGACTATAAAGATAATGAATTAGTCTATTTGTTCTTGGATGTTTTTGGTTAAATGCTTATACATTTGCAAATATCTCATGACTTATGTTACCCCTAAACTTAAAATAGCTAAAGTCTTTTTGCTAAAACTCAAAGGCAGAAGAAAGGAGCTTGTGAGGATAAGCTTGTGTTTTAAGGAAACAAACTAAATCCAGTGTCTGTAAAAGTCTGTTCAGCTGTTCACCTCATGTTGTGTTTTCTGTCATCAGCCGTCATTAATCCTCTTCAATGACCTGTTTTCACCTCTGTGGTTTTGTTACATATTCTCCGTCTTCTTAATGTGTCCCAGGCTGAAGGGTGGCTACAGAGCTCTAGACATGGGCTTCCCCCACGAGGCCATGGTGGACATGACGGGCGGCGTTGCTGAGGTTCTGTCGATAGCGACGCTGCCCAGAGACCTGCCGGGGTTCCTCAGATCACTACTGTCTAAAGGAGCACTCATCAACTGTGCAAACTGTCAGGTACAGTCAGATAAACCGGGTTAAACCCTGGAACACTTGAGGGTTTTCCTCTGTTTAGTGTATGTGGTGAGTCATGTCATCAGCTCTGTCTTGTCTGTGGGTGGATGTTTTTTCTCCACAGGGACCTTTAGAACAGAGGAATGAACTGGGAATCATGTTCAGACATGCTTACTCTCTGACTGCAGTGGAGCAGGTAATTATCCCAAAAAAACAAACAAGAACTGTTTACACTACTGTTAAAACCTGATGGAGGGAATGAACAATGCATGACATTCACAGTCAAACACAGCCCAGATACAGAGAATACACAAGAGATTTATGATCAGTTTAGTGTCTGAGGAAGAATATGACAAAGACAAGAAGGCCATTTGAGTTTTGGTACCAACACAGAACCACATGGAATCACATGGAACCAGTACCGTTTCACTTCATGAACAGTTTGTGTAAAACTACATTCAATCAAAAACTCAAACTCTGGTTCCATTGTGTCATATTCTAGAGAAAGAAAAGATGATGCAGATGACAACAGTCCAGAGTTTTCCCTCAGTCGAACCCAGGATCAAACAACAGCATTTATTTTATTTCGTACAGACTGTAAAACCTCATGAGGTGAATCTCTTGATTTGTAATAATGTGCCAAATGCATAAAATAAAACTGAAAAAGAAGAGAAACAACTAGAAAAAAGATTCATTTGAGTCCAACAAAACTTAGAAAAGCTGCAAAATCCAAAAGACCAGAACAAACAAAGAACCATAAGAGACCAGATAAATGGTCCAGGTTTGGGTTCAGATGTCGAATGTATTAAAAATACTTAAGTATGAACAAACATGATAGTTCAACACTGACTCATCATGTCCTCCTCTTCTTCCTCTCCTTCCATCATTGTTTTATTCTCAGGTAAAAACAGATCGTGGCCCTGTGGACTTAGTGCGAATCCTCAACCCCTGGGGCAACACGGAGTGGGAGGGGCCATGGAGTGACCAGGACAGGTCAGTAGAAAACCAGTGGTTTGAAGTCTTGAGTCTGGTGTGTTTGTTGCTGCCATATGTTAAGCCAGAAGTGACCATATTTGGACAAAAGGGTGGAGCTGGAGAAGGACGACGGTTGAAACTCACCAGGCTATTGCTACTAAGCTAAAAACACTAAGCAAATAGTGCTAACATGTTAAACATATTTAAGTAATTTAAGCTACATGATAATCATTAACACAAACAGTTGTGTTTAATAATTGTAATGCTAGTACTGATTAAGTTAATGGTAATTAGCACTAGCTGACATACCATAACATTACTGAATTAAACATTAGCTTGCTAAGCTTTGGCCAAGGTATACTAAAAGGTTGAGTATTGCAATTAGATGTATGGGTCTGTCCATCTTAGTTCACTCAATGAGTTAAACCCCACCTCCTCCTTATGGTCTCCCCTTTACAGAAATACCTTGCTTTTTAAAATTAGACCAGTGGTTGCTGAGTTACAGCAATTTGAAATGAGGCTGCCACGGCCTTTTTCGCAAAAAAGTGAAAAAATTAAATTGCCATACCTCGAAAACCATTGGTCCGATAAAGTTATAATCTGAAATTTTGGCTTTTCTGGCTATGAATTACCTAGATACCAAATTTAATAATAATAATAATAATAATAATAATAATAATACATTTTACTTATAGGTGCCTTTCAGGACACTCAAGGTCATTGTACAAAGTTGTCAAAATAAAATAAAACACAATTAAAATGACACACATACATATATAAAACACATAGGGACATAAAATGGCAGCAGTTAAAAGTGAAATTATGGGATTGTGTAGGTCTTTCTGAATAAATAAGTCTTAAGATGGGATTTGAAGGTGGTAACAGAGTCTGAATTTTTAATGTGTTCTGGGAGGGTATTCCAGAGCCAGGGGGTGAGCAGCTGAAAGCTTTGGACCCCAATTTCATAAAAATTGAAGGGGTTGAGGTTTAAAAATGCCATTTTATTGAGAGACCTGAGATTGACTGACACGTAAAGATGTTGAAACATCTATGTATCACAGTCTCAGAACACCATATTTGACAGATCTGAGTTGCATTAACTGGGTCTGTCCTGTTCTGGTTCTTCAGCCCAGAGTGGAACACCGTCAGCCGCTCAGAGCAGCAGAGGCTGGACCGGGTCAGACGGGAGGACGGCGAGTTCTGGTGAGACTCAGGCATCGCTTTGTTTCATCTTCAGGAATGACACACATTATTGTAGCCATCCACCTTTGGTAAACATGAAGCTCTGTCAGGGGAGTCTTGGATAATACATGGAACCACGGGGTAAAAAGGGCAGCCTATTGACTGGAGGGTTTATGTCCACATACCTTGTACTTTTGTGTGATCAGTCAGCGACGCACACAAAACACCAGGCCTCATGTCATTGTAACAGACAATGACTCAAAGCTACAGAAACACGGCTGCAACTGACTGTGAACATGCTGACGGGTGGATCAGCTCAAACATCCACATCTCCTGCAGCCGGTTCCAGAGGCCTGTAGGTGTAAAGTGCTCTAATAGAGTTCAGTAATGTCTCCATGGGACATGTGGACCCGTCTCTTTCTCCATCAGGATGTCGGTGTCAGATTTCCGGCAGCACTTTGAGCAGATGGAGGTGTGTCACCTGACTGATGCCCTCAGTGAATCAGAGTCTGGCGTGAAGCCGTGGAGCTCCATAATCCATCATGGAAACTGGGTACCAAATGTCTCAGCAGGAGGCCCCGCCCACTCAGGTGAGGCTGGTTTTATTTTATTTGACCTTTGACCTTTAAAATGAAATTGATCTACAGCCATAACACTACATTAAGTTCAGACAATTGATTAGGGCTGACATTTTTATTGCTGATCAGTCTGTTTATTATTTTCTAAATTAATCTATCATTTGTTTTGTCTAAAAAATGCTAGAACATGATGAGAAGTGTTTTTAAAGCCCAAGGTATAGGATGTAAACCCAAATATATTCAGTTTATAGATAAAGAAGAGGAGAAAAACTAGAAAGTATTTACATTAAAGATGGTGAAATGTTACATTTCCTTTTTTTTTTTTTTTCGTAAAAAATACTCAAACCAATTAATTAAATCATTATTAATTTAATGGTATTCTATGTAGTATTGTTAGTCTGGTACAAGAACAGACCTAGGACTAAAACCACCATGAATCAACCCTATGTATGCACAGACTGTATCACCCACTGAATAAAGTGTAAAGCTCATTGTTTCCATCCGTATTATGGTATCATCAAGTATTATTCAAACTAAAACTCCTAGATGTTTATTTTAACAGTCACTAAAATCACACTATGTCTTATAATCTTCATGTGCTGCATCAACTGATAGTTTACATCATAGCTCTGTTTCCTTTGTTCTGGTTTTCGACAGAAAACAGCTACAACAAAACCATTAATCACCTGTTTTCTGTACAATTTGTGTTGTCAATAGCTGAACTAAAGATCTGTTTGGAATCCAACAAACAAGGTCAGAGCTGTCACAGTTTAGTCTGAACCATAGATTAACAAACGGCAACTTAGCAAAGATAATAACATCCCATAATAACTTTGCACCTTCATAAACCTCAGAGTCAAACTCTTCTGTGTAGAGGAAATGCTGTCATTTCAGAATCAAACTCCATTCTTCTACTTTATGGTCATGTCCGTCGTAAACAACGGTAATGCTTCTATTTTTGTCACGTCTTTTCTTTGAGCCTAAAAGTTGTTTCTTAATGGTTCTCATGTCCTCATGTTATGTAACCGCATAAACTCAACAGTTAACATGATAGAACAGATCAACTTAAGATGCCAGAACAGTTCAGCTGATGAAGACACCAAGTCCCATTTTTTTCTCTGATAGTATCAGCTCAATGTGGCTCAACTTCTTCACTAATCAGAGCCTGGGTAGCTCAGTCGGTAGAGCATCAGACTTTTAATCTGAGGGTCCAGGGTTCAAGTCCCTGTTCAGGCGATAGAAGTTTTAAGCTCCTGCATTGAATAATAAATGGATAATATATCCAAAACTGATCTTACCACCATCAAATACTGAACTTTAAAGACCACCCTTGTTTTCTTCAATTTCTTGTTCATTTTAATGCCTGGTACACCTAAAGGTACATTTGTTTGGACAAATATAATGATAACAACAAAAACAGCTCGTGGTAGTTTCATTTCAGAGCTGATACCTTTCCATTTTCCATGTTTTCTTGATAATAACCACAATCACTACAGTTCTTACATTAATATCTATGGCATTGTACTGACAAAAACAGTGCTTTTAGGCATTCCGTGTTTTCTTTTCTGTCTGTTTTAGTCACATGACACACAGGAGTTAGTACTTGATTGCATAACCATTGTTTTTGATGACTTTTGATGAATAAATAAATAATAATAATAAAGTCGTACTTTGTATAAAAGAAACAGTCGTATCCTCCCTGATTTCACTCGTTGGTTGACAGGAGGGGAGTTTGATAATAACCATCACCACCTTGTATGCCATTGATAGAAGTGATGATTCTGTTCTTGATTGTTCTATTTATGTACTTTTGTGTTGTTGTTTTCAGGTATTTTTTGGCAGAACCCTCAGTTTCTATTCGTCCTGACTGAGGTTGATCCCAACTCGTCTAAGAAAACCTGCTCCTTCATTCTGGCTCTGATGCAGAAACACCAAAGACGCAGAGGAATGAACTTCTCCATAGCTCTTCACATCTACCCGGTAAACACACGGACACACAACCACACACATAAACACCCCCCCCCAGTGTTCATGGACTGTTGTTGTATCTGTGGTATGTGTTGTACCTCCAGGCCCATCTGAAGAACACATACCTGACAGAAGACAATTTGAGATCCCGCCCTCCCATCCTCTGCAGCCCACAGTACTCCTCACGTCGGGAGGTGGTTCTTCGTGGATCCCTGCCCCCGGGTCGCTACATCATCATCCCATCCACTGCCGAATCCAACCAGCAGGGGGCGTTCCTGCTCCGAGTGCTGACGGAGCCGGGCAACGGCGCCTCGTAAGTTCACATTGTGATGCTTTGTCTCTGGGAAACATAATATATAAAGACCTTTTGGTATGAATATACATCAAACAGTAGGACTGGACCGGAGGTCTAAGAACTGTTTTAGCTTTGGGATTGTTGCCAAAAACTGTGATGCGTTTTTGTGTTTTCCAGTCCAGCTCAGAAACCAGGACCACAGGACACGTCTTCAGTGACAGAGGTACGAGACATACAAAACCTCTTCAGATATTGTATTTACCCAGTCAGAGATGATGCGCACACATGTCGGTAGCTCAGTATTGGCTCGGTATTGGTATAAGATCAATTTAGCAAAGTTTTTTTTGTAAACCAGAGCCTGGATAGCTCAGTCGGTAGAGCATTAGACTTTTAATCTGAGGGTCCAGTGTTTAAGTCCCTGTTCAGGCGATGGAAGTTTTAATGTAACCAATTTCACACCAGGAAACTTTCCCTTGTAGTGACCTCATGATGGCGGTTGTTCTATTATGTAGTCCCATGGTATCGGCTCAGCATGGCTTGATTCTTATTGCTGGTGAGAGTTGCGATAGCTCAGTTGGTAGAATATCAGACTTTTAATCTGATGGTCCAGGGTTCAAGTCCCTGTTAAAGCATTGCAGTCTTGACGATACTTTATAGAGCAAAGAGATATGGGATCAAAAATACCCCTCCCCTCATATTCTCCTATTGTGGTCCAATCTTAGAAGTGCTGCGACTCTACAAGATATTTGCTTCACCCTACTATAGAAACATGGTGACTCTTGAAGAACAACATGGCCTTCTGTAGTCCGCTTAACTCACTAATCCAACATAGAGGTAAATATCATGTAACAGTTAACATGATAGAGCAGATCAACGTAACATGGCAAAACAGTTTGGCCGATGAACATAAATAGTCCCATTTTTCTTCTGACGATATCAGGTCAACTTGGCTGTATGTGGTTAAATTTTCTTTTGCTTGTCAGAGCCTGCATAGCTCAGTCGGTAGAGTATCAGCATTTTAATCTGAGGGTCCAGGGTTCACGTCCCTGTTCAGGCAGCACAACTTTTAAAGGAATTAATTTCACATCAGGAAAACGTCTTGCATGGTTACCTCATGATGCCCCTTGTTTATCTTGTCCCATGGTAGCGGCTCAACTTGCCGTGACTCTTAAAGTAATGCAGAGCCTGGATAGCTCAGTCGGTAGAGCATCAGACTTTTAATCTGAGGGTCCAGGGTTCAAGTCCCTGTTCAGGCGGTGCAGGTTTTACAGGAATTAATATCACATCAAGAAAGTCTCTTACATGGTTACCACATGATCCCCATTGTTTAATTATCTTGTCCCATGGTATCAGCTCAACTTGGCTCGACTCTTTGTGTTGCACAAAGCCTGGATAGCTCAATCAGTAGAGTCTCAGGCTTTTAATCTGAGAGTCCAGGGTTTGAGCCTTTGTTCAGGCAACAGAACTTTTAAAACATGTGAATTTGCACACAAAATCTTTACAGGGTCAAATAGGTAATCTAAGGGAAAATAACGTGCAATAAAAAATATGCAGGACGCTTACAATCAGCCAGAGTTTGCATCACTAACCATCTACAGGAGGCCATTCTTAAGTCTAGTCTGCAAAATAACTTAATGTTATATCACCCTTGTGAATTAGTTTGGACCTTTGAACAATGACGAGCAACAAGATACGATGCCTTCCAGGATGTCAAGGAGCATAAAAGACAGCCAATAAAACTTCAGATAAGTTATGCAGGTTGACAGTCTTCTTAGGTGTTTTCAGGTCTCAGATCTCAGATATTGTATTTATGTACAGTATATGGCCGAGGGAACATGTAAATGGAAAAAGGATTGGAGCCAACACTGAGCCCTGAGGCACCCCACAGTGAAAACCTTCTGTAGCAGTTATTTCAGTGAAGCCCAATCAATCTAGGTATTGCTGCATTGGAATATACTTCTGTCATCACAAAGAAAGAATCAGACCTTGTCGTTTAGTTTATTGTATTAGTCAGCTGATCTCATTTGAAGGACTTTTCTTTAACATTGTTGAGCCTCACCTGACCTGTATGGTGAACTGATGAGGAGAAATCCATTTGATCTATGAGGGATCCTTACCTTTTAAAAACTTTCATCGCCTGAACAGGGACTTGAACCCTGGACCCTCAGATTAAAAGTCTGATGCTCTACCGACTGAGCTATCCAGGCTCTGAAAGGCGCCTCCATAAGCTAACATTCTACGACTGGGATTTACATCACAAGAATGACAGTATAAACATCTTCAAAATCTCTAGCCATGCTGTGTTTCTGAGCATAAAGTGTGTTTTATTTCCAGCAGCCTTCATTTCCACACCAAGCTGCTCTTCCATCTCCTAAATCTGCCAGACGTCTGTTTGAGAAACACTGCAACAAGGTGAGGTTTACTCACATACATCGAACATAGAACAAGAAGCTAACTTGCAAAGATAGCTTGAACTATAACATATATAACTAAAACACCTTAATTCACATTTCAACCCTCAAATACATTAAAGCATTAGAAGTACAATTACCAGAACACATCTCTGACTGACATGTATTATGGATGTTTCTTGTTTTGTTTAATTCAGAAGGGCTTTTGTAAACCAGTTCACCTTCACAACCTGCTGATGGAGGCCATACAGGGTGGAGGTCAGTCTGTCCATCTGTCTGTCTGTCTGTCTGTCTGCTTTAAGAAACCGGTTAACACATGTGTTCAGTCTTGTTTAGTTGATTCTTTCCCAAAACTAAATCCTGTAGAGAATGAGGTCAAGGATTCTGGGTCTTTAGTGTCACTTGTTAATCTGGAATCATAATACATCAAACATTCATGGCAGTTTAATAATGTCAATGAAACCCAGAGCTGGTTGATTTGTTGCCGACAATTTATCCAGGTTTTGATTCGACTTCTGCGTCTTTAATCTTGTGTGAGGGTGTGTGCAGACAAGTGTTCTTACGGTTTATTAAGTTTTTTGTTTTTACAGGATTAGATGATGCTGGTTATTTTAAAGTAGGTCACCACACCAGATTCTCAGATAGTGAATCACTCTTAATTATCGACTGGTCGTAAAAGGTATGAGATGTACGATTAATGTTTTACCAGGGGATTTTATTGTTGGTGTTCACTGCCAAACATATGAACCTCTAAAAGTCAGTCAGTATCAGTTAAAGTGCGAACTGTATGGTTTTACTTCACCTTTCAACAGCAATTCAATGATGATGAACTGAAGCCTTAAACTCTGCAAAGCCATCAGATGCATTAAACAAAACTTGTTAGTCTACGTTTTAGAATGTACCAACTTATACTTAAAAGAAACTGTCTCTGAAATCTCTCATAAGTCCATGTGACTCAAACGGTGTTGTGCCCTCTTCAATAATTTGTGAAAAGTTCCTTAGGTTTTTTTAGAGATAAAATTTCTGCTCTTAGACTGTCACCTTTCTCTGTTGTGGACCCTGTGGCTCCATCAGTGCCCACCAGCCAATAAAACTTCAGATAAGTTATGCAGGTGGACAGCCTTCTTGGGGGTTTTCAGGTCTCAGATCTGAATATTTTCTGCAAAAAATACAAGGGATATTGTATTTATGCATGTGGTCAAGAGGGAGCATGTAAATGGAAAAAGGATTGGAGCCAACAATGAGCCCTGAGGTTCCCCACAGTGAAAACCTTCTGTAGTAGTTATTTCTGTTATGCCCAATGTATCTAGGTCTATAAACACAAGACTGGGTCCATAAACATATGGCACAACACAGAGGAGTGTCCACCTCATGCCTAGACTCTGCAGTCCATCTTCACTAGGAAGAAAAAGGACACTCCTTGGAAGACAGCAATATCAGAATATCGAACAGAGAAGACAAATGGTTTGAGCCATTTTGTGAAAGTGGAAAATCCTTCCCTGAGTGGATGTGGTGGTCTGAGACACTCCTTATCTAAAACCTACAACACCATTTGAAACAGCCCCCCCCTTGAAACAGCAAACAATCTACTACACCTGGACTTAGAGAGCAATCAAGCCCCCCCTCAAGGACTTGGACAACAACCCTGAGAGTCACACACAATACCCACTAACGTCCCTGACCCCCAGGGCCACCCCCTTTACGACCCCAACGCTTAAGGTCATTAACATAAGGAAAAAGACAACCTCCGCAGGCCACTCCCCCTCCAGGTTTATAAGTCTGCTTTCCCCCCACCAGCAATTAAGAAGTGTCTGGAATGACAGACAAAACCAGTCCAGTTGAACCTAGAAAAACTACCAAGAGGAACTGATGGCACAGTGTTTCACTGTGAAACCTGGTCTCTGTAGTCCTGTTCAGGTGCTGTGTGAACATCCATCCTTAGATCTCCAAATATAAATCATCTACAGCCTTTATGGTTTATAGTGTGAGCTCATTTCAAACTGGTGTTGAATCGTTAATGAAGGTTCGACTGTGAGGAAACTTTCAACACTGTGGGTGGGTTTTTCTGTCTTTAGTCTGATTTCTTCTCCCCCACATTAAACCTGGATGGATTCATTAACATAACTGTTCCTTTCGTGATCCTGATGGCCTCGTTTAGTTGTTAACCCCACCCTCCGTTACCCCTATCCATAAAGTAGAAGTGTTGCCTGATTCCAGTCATTCTGATGATGTGTTTCTTGTGTTTAGTGTTAAAAGGTAGTGAGAAGTTCCTGGCTCTGGAGCACTGTAAGAGCCTGGTGGTCCTGATGGATGTATCCTTCAAATGTGAATCCACATGTGGACCCAGAGTCAGAGGATGAGACACACCTTCATGTTTCAGATGCAGCAGGTCGATGTGTCTCCAAGGATCTTCCACTCAGTTTGGTTAAAACATTAAATTACTGAAGGTTAGATGTCTTATGTGGCAACAATTTGACCTGAAATAGGACTTGAACCTCAGATCCTCCACTTTAGCCTTATAGATCCACATCCCTGAGTTCCAGATGTTCCAGAACTCTGATTGGTCTATGAGGGATCCTTACCTTTATCAACTTCAGAAACATTCATACTCCGTGTGTAGAAAATGGCCTAGGTTTAGTGGACTCCCTTCTTCATGAAGGAACTTAAAACTTGTATCACCTGAACAGGGACTTGAACCCTGGACCCTCAGATTAAAAGTCTGATGCTCTACCGACTGAGCTATCCAGGCTCTGAAAACATCTGAAGCATGCTAACATTCTCCAAGTGGGATTTACATCACAACAACGACAAACCCTGATGCCACAGTTCCATGAATGTGTTTCTTCATGGGTTTAGCTTGATGGATCTTTTCTCACAGCCTGGATAGCTCAGTCGGTAGAGCATCAGACTTTTAATCTGAGGGTCCAGGGTTCAAGTCCCTGTTCAGGTGGTACAAGTTTTAAATTGAGAACAAAAAAGTTATCATGGTACATGGACATCACACTGGAGGCATTACTGTTGTTCATGATGGTACTTTGTGGTGTTTACTGGTACTATGTTGACAATTGATCACTTTCTCAGTCTTTCATCATTGTCTCCATATTCTGCTTTTTCTTCTTGGTCTTCATTCTCCTCTGTTTTTCCATCATTGTTTTTCCAGTTTCTTCTTAATGTCCTTCTTCATCTTTTTCCTTGTCGTCTTGGCTTTCATCTTCCTCTTCATCATCATCATTGTCTCCATAGTCTGCATTTTCTTTGTCTTCTTGGTCTTCGTTCTCCTCTGTTTCTTCATCTCAGTTCTTTCCAGTTTCTTCTTAATGTTCTTCTTCATCTTTTCCTCTGTCTTCTTAGTTTTCATTTTCGTCTTCATCTACAGTGTCTCTGTCTTCTCTTTCATCTTCTCTGTCTTCCTCCTGTTCTTCCTCATCTCTATTCTTCAACTGTGTGTTTGTCCTCTTCGTCTCTGTCTTGCTCTTCTCCTTCTTTGTCTTCTTGGTGTTTATCTCCCTCTTCTTCTACATCTTTATTCACTCTTTGTCATTCATCCTCATCCTCATCTGCTCCATCTCCATCTCCATTGTCTTTGTCCTCTCTGGATTGTTCTTGCTCCTTTTCATGTGCTTTATGTTCCCATTCTGCTTCTGCTGTTATTTGTGATGGTGCTATGTTCTCACTCTTTGTCCTCTTGGCTTTCATCTTCTTAATCATTCATCTCCACATTCTGCATTTTCTTCTTCTTTGTCTTCATTCTCCTCTGTTTCTTCATCACTGTTGTTTTTTAATGTTCTTTTTGTTTGTCTTCATTGGGTTCTTTGTCTCTTTACCACATTCTTCAGCATTGTCTTCATCATCTTTTCCTTTGTCTTCTTGGTTTTCATTTTCACTTTCATCCTCTTTATTATCTTCTTCATCTCCATCTTCTTCTTTGTCTTTGTGTTCTCCTTCATTCTCTTCTTTGTCATCTACATTTTCTCCATCCTCTTCTTCAGCTGTGTGTTTGTCTTCATCTCTGTCTTGCTGTTCTCCTTCTCTGTCTTCTTGGTGTTTATCTTCTTCTTCTTTTACATCTTTAACTCTTTGTCTTTCATCCTCATTCTCATCTGCTCCATCTTCATAGTCTGTCTTCTTCTTGTGCCTCTTCATGTCCCACTTCTGCTTATTTTTCTATCCTTCCTATAGTTCCTTCAGAGCCTGGATAGCTCAGTCGGTAGAGCATCAGACTTTTAATCTGAGGGTCCAGGGTTCAAGTCCCTGTTCAGGCGATAAAGGTTTTGAGATAAATACACAGACATCAGATAGAAAAGTCATCTGCAGTTATGTTGAATGTTGATCAGTTTCTCTGGTCCCTGTTTTATATTCTTACCCTCAGTTAAACATCTGTTTCATCGTTTTCATCTTTATTGTTTTTTTCGGCTTCCTCATGTTCGCTGTCTTTGCTCTTTCCTTCATTTTTCTTCATCCATTTCTTATATTCATAGGCATAATTGATTTTCATCACCACCTGTAGTTCACGATATGTATTCAGTTGTTTCTTAGAGCCTGGATAGCTCAGTCGGTAGAGCATCAGACTTTTAATCTGAGGGTCCAGGGTTCAAGTCCCTGTTCAGGTGATACAAGTTTTCAGTTGCACCACAAAGAGTGAAAAGAAATGAGTCAATAGCATGTCATAGTCAGGTCAGATATCACTGACAAATAATCATACCGTCCCTGCTGGATTTTAAACCATTAATGCCCACCATAACTTTTGTGTCAGTTTGCAAATGAATTTTTGTCTATATCTAATCTTTCTTAAGTGATTATCACCATTTGTTATACTATTGTCCTCTGTAAATTCAGTTCTGAAATTCAGAACCATGAAATTCACACCAGATTGGCATGTTTGCCTTGTGAAACCTCAAGCTTGATAGATAACTTTGGTTGTTGGTTTGATTCTGAAATTGCATTCTATGACAATAAGAAAGCAGCAAAATGTTCTAAATATAGTATACGCTTAAACAGATGTTGATACTGTACAGGGTGGGGAAATTTACAATGAACATTTCATTGTTTTTTCTCAGCAGGCACTACATCAATTGTTTTGAAACCAAGCATATATTGATGTCATAATCATACCTAACACTATTATCCATACCTTTTCAGAAACTTTTGCCCATATGAGTAATCAGGAAAGCAAACGTCAAAGAGTGTGTGATTTGCTGAATGCACTCGTCACACCAAAGGAGATTTCAAAAATAGTTGGAGTGTCCATAAAGACTGTTTATAATGGAAAGAAGAGAATGACTATGAGCAAAACTATTACGAGAAAGTCTGGAAGATACTATTAAAGAAGAATGGGAGAAGTTGTCACCCCAATATTTGAGGAACACTTGCACAAGTTTCAGGAAGCGTGTGAAGGCAGTTATTGAGAAAGAAGGAGGACACATAGAATAAAAACATTTTCTATTATGGAAATTTTCTTGTGGCAAATAAATTCTCATGACTTTCAATAAACTAAGTGGTCATACACTGTCTTTCAATCCCTGCCTCAAAATATTGTAAATTTTGCTTCCCCACCCTGTATGTTTTTGGCAGGCCTTTGTCACTTAATGGTCTACATATTTACATATAATTTAAAAAAAGAACTTGCGAAAACTTTCAGCTATCTGAACATATTGGATTTACGGATCTATATACACATTGATCTAGCATCATCCCTTGTCTTGAACGTTTGTCAGAGCCCCATTGTCCAGTTACTGTCTCCAAATGCAGCACTGGATGGCAGCCATTTTTGGGCGGGCCTTAGTGAGGGGTTTTTTGGAGTGTTTTTTTCCACTTTGTCCATGAAGCATCTTAAATCTCATGTTGCCTCAGAATAACAGGCAAAACCCGCAGTGAAAGTTTCAGATTGTTGTGGACGTCCAGTTGTTTTCCTTGACCTCAGTGTTTCCTCAGAGTCAAGGCATCGCTCAGTTAAACTGGATGGACTTCCAGAGTCTGTGGGACAAGATCAGGAGGTGGACGGTAAGAACGCTCCTGGACACAGAACTGAGACTTTATTCCGTTGTACTGACCTTTATCTGAAAACCCCGTCCCACTAAAAACTGACCATTACTGAGCTGTTTGTCATTTTCATTTTTTCATCTGATTGTAAAGGTCAAAGGTCATGGTTATTGCAACATCACAAAAAACATTTTATGCCATAACTGATAAACTCATGAAAAAATGTAACACAAATATGTAAAAAGATTAAACGATGTGGACATTATATATTAACATTCTTCTGTCCATTGGTTACACAGGAGCAAAAAGACAACAAATAATGAACGCACAGCTGTTATTATCACCGTACACATCCACCAAAACATGTGGAAGATGAAAATGCAGAACTGTTGAAATGAACCTCTTAGCAAAGGAATAATAAGGAATAATAAATCTAAATACAGATTTTTAAAATTGTTTTTTTACTGTACACATGACAATAAAACCCTTTGAATCTTGATGCTGATGAATCGTTCTGTCTCTTAAATCCACCTCTGGACTCTGCAGATGAACTCATGAACTCCTCTGATATTTCCTTTATTTTTAGGATATCTTCCTGGTGTTTGACAAGAACAAAACCCAGCGTCTGGAGTATCAGGAGGTTGCCCCGGCTCTGAAGGCAGCAGGTATGACACCAACACCAACATGAAAAAATACATACACATCATGAACATTTTTATCAAACTGAAGCTCATGTTTTTAACCCATAAAGACACAAACAACCAAAGGTGACCTAAACAGTCTGCTGATCTAATCTGTTTAATGCCTGTTGATCCACTAATCCTATCAATACATACAAATAATTGGTGTAAAATACAGTTCTTCATCTTTTCATGGTCATCAGATATGACCCATTTGGACATTCAGAGGCTCCGTAGTTACCTCTTCTACAATAGAGCTCTCAAACATGTGGCCCGGGGGCCAAATCCGGTCCCACAAAGGGTCCAGTCTGGCCCCTGGGATGAATTTGTGAAATGCAAAAATTACACTGAAGATTTTAATCATTTTAGTTCAGGTTCCACATACAGACCAATTTAATCTCAAGTGGGTCAGATCAGTAAAATACTGTGATGATAACCTATAAATACTCACAACTCCACATTTTTCTGTTTGTAAATATAAACATTTTCATGTCATTTTACTGGTTTTACACTAAAACAAACTATCATTTCAGAAAAATGTGAATAACCTGAGCAAATATGAACATTTTGAAATGTCTGAAGAGCAATTTTACCAATATTCTGCCTGTTATTAAGTGTTTTATGTATTTGCTGATCCACTGTGATCTGTAAGTTGTAATTTACATGTGTAAATGATAAACTGAGACATAATATTGTTAAAATTGCACTTAGTTTTCTTCAGAAATTTCAGTTTGTTCATGTTATTCACAGTGTTTTAAAGGATAGTTGGTAGATTGCCAGCGCATAATTTTACTTTTTTTCATTCTAAAACATAGAGGAAGGTTTGGAGTTGACATTATTTATATATTATTATGTTATTATTTCACTGGTCCGGCCCACTTCAGATCAAACTTGGCTTAATGTGGCCCCTGAACTAAAATGACTTTGACACCCCTGTTCTACAACATTGATTCAACAGTAAAACCCATGGAGTTTGGCAAATGACAGTGGATGGAGACACTTGTTGTATGTTTAGTTAATGACAGATTTTACTGAAAAAGTCTTTTTTTTCTTCAGTTTTCTTTTGTTTTTTTATATAATAATCCTCAACTTTAATCTGAGGTTTAATGAACATTACATGATCAGTAAATTCAATTAAGAAAATACCTGATTCTTACATAAAAATGCAAATTATAGAGCCTAATATTAGAATAAATGGTGACAAATCACTTAAGAAAGATTAAATATTTGAGAAAAATTCATTTGGGATCTACCACAAAAGTAGCACTGCATCTTTATGGGTTAATGAATATGATTTAAAAAAGTTTGGTGATTTGTGTGTGTGTGTGTGTGTGTGTGTGTGGATTCAGTGTTGTTATAACTCTATCAGACCAGCAGGGGGAGTCAGATATCTCTCTTTGAAATAGCATTATTCATTTACATGTGTAGAAGTAACAGGATGTTTTTACCGATGAAACAGTCTCGGCTTTAGAGACTTTATATAAAAGAGGTTTTTAGGTTTGGAAAGAGACATTTGATATGTTTAGAGATCCAGAAGTTCATAGAAAAACTCCCAGCTGTTAAAGAATGTGGTGGTACAACCTCCAGATTTGTGGTTTCTTGCTTAAATTATGTTTTTCCTGTCATTTGTCACCTCCATTATGAACACTTTTGCTGCCGTCATCTACACTTATCTGTCCATTTGGTACAGCTGTACTTTTATTTTTTGGTCTATATGTACTTTTCCTTCCATTAAAACTTCACTCGCCTGAACAGGGACTTGAACCCTGGACCCTCAGATTAAAAGTCTGATGCTCTACCGACTGAGCTATCCAGGCTCTGAGGTCATAAAAGAAAGGATGAGGAAAGAAGCAGAACTGTGGAATAAAGCAATGGTTTTAGTTTAGTATTTAACAAAGACATGAAGATGAGCAAGAAGAAACCAAAGAAGAAGACAGAGACAGTGAGAAAATAGATGAGGATGAAGACGAAGAAGACAACAAAAGGCAGTAAAGATGAACACAATAGAGAATATGGAGACAATGGAGATGATGAAGAAGAGGAAGATATAACCAAAATGACTAAGAAAAAGACAGAGAAGGAGAAGTTCAAGACAGAGATGACAAAGATAAACAGACCTGAAGAAGAAGGAGAAAATGTAGATGACGAAGAAGATGAAGAAGACAATAAAGAGGAGCATGACGCTGGAAATAATACAGACAAAGGACCTCAGAAGAAGAAGAGGAGGATGAAAACTAAAATGACAACGAAAAAGACAAACAGACCTGAAGAAGAAGAAAATGTAGATGACGAAGAAGAGGTTGACAGAGACAATAAAGAGGAGGAAGACGCTGGAAATAACAGAGACAAGGGACCTCAGAAGAAGAAGAAGAAGAAGAAGAAGAGGGAAATGGAAAACAAAAAGACAAAGGAGAATATGAAGACAAACACAAAGAAGACATAAAAGACGGAGGTTAAACACATCTTTAATGGAAAATGTAGAAAGTTGTCTACCTTCAACACAAACAGGTGACTAACTATCGAACAGATCTCGATCATTTTCATAACACACTCCTCATGCAGAGAACAGGAGCTACGGTTGACCTTCGGTTTATTTTGAAGGTCATATCGCCTTCATACTCCCTTTGTAGCAAATGGCCTCGGTTTTATGGATCTCATTTTCATGAAGGAACTTAAAACTTCTCTCGCCTGAACAGGGACTTGAACCCTGGACCCTCAGATTAAAAGTCTGATGCTCTACCGACTGAGCTATCCAGGCTCTGAAAGGAGCTTTAGCATGCTAACATTCTGCAACTGGGATTTACATCACAACGACAAACCCTGACGCTACAGTTCCATTAATGCTTTTCTTCGTGGGTTTAAGTCATTGAATCAGAGCCTGGATAGCTCAGTCAGAAGAGCAGCAGACTTTTAATCTGAGGGTCCAGGATTCAAGTCCCTGTTCAGGTGGGTTGAGAACAAAAAACTTATTGTGGTACATAGGTGCTGCTGTTGCCGAATGTCCTCTTGGCTTTCATCATTGTCTCCACATTCTTCAGTTTCTTCTTAATAGTCTTACTTTTGCAAGAAACCCATTGCTGTTGTCGGCACTTACCTTCTTCAGCTATCCTTTCGATACAGTTGTATTTTCACGTCTTGTTCTATATGAGGACACCGTGTCTTGTGCAATTGTAGCTCCATTAAAACTTCAATCGCCTGAACAGGGACTTGAACCCTGGACCCTCAGATTAAAAGTCTGATGCTCTACCGACTGAGCTATCCAGGCTCTGACTACTTGATAGAAAGTATGAAGAAAGAACCAGGACTGTGGCATAAAGACATGGTTTTAGTTCAGTAATTAACAAGGACATGAACATGAGCAAAAAGACGACTGAGGCAGTGAGAAAATACAGATGCAGAAAAAATTATCAGACCACCCTTGTTTTCTTCAATTTCTTGTTCATTTTAATGCCTGGTCCAACTAAAGGTCCATTTGTTTGGACAAATATAATGATAACAACAAAAATAGCTCATAGTAGTTTAATTTCAGAGCTGATATCTATCCATTTTCCATGTTTTCTTGATAATAACCAAACTCACTACAGTTCTTACATTAATATCTGTGGCATTGTACTGACAAAAACAGTGCTTTTAGGCATTCCATGTTTTCTTTTCTGTCTGTTTTAGTCACATGACACACACAGGAGTTAGTACTGGATTGCATTACTATTGTTTTTGATGAGTTTTGATGGTCTAATAGTTTTTTCCGCGACTGTAATGAAGATGAAGACGACCAAAGAAAAGGAGTGTTCTGTAACAGCACTAAGTACCATCATCAGTGTACCATACAGGGAACAATTAGTCTGTTTGAATACTTCTGTGTTCACAACTTAAAACTTGCATCGCCTGAACAGGGACTTGAACCCTGGACCCTCAGATTAAAAGTCTGATGCTCTACCGACTGAGCTATCCAGGCTCTGACAGTATGTGGATATCATGACCATTGAAATAAAAATATGTATATTATTTACACTGACCTACATCGGACTGTATAATTGTACTCTTTAATGTCGAGGTACTGTTTGTTTGTTGTCTGTTTTGTTCTTTGTTGAGGTTGTTTTATTTTGCTTGTATATATAAAGCTGTCACCTAGGTTACTGACTTTATCTGTCATCATATACCAAGGCGTGTTGTATACATGTAACCTGTGACTAAAAAAATCAATAGAATAAGTTTTGGGGAAAAAAGATAAATAAAAATATGTAAATGTAATCTGTATGTCATGTTGTACATACAGTAGCTCAGATAATGCAAGTTCTGTTTCCCATCATGTTAAATCTCACAGATCTGATTATTATTGACTGGAAATTGAGAAAAATCCCTCATTTTATCAGCCTGGATAAAATGTTGAATTTTGAGTTCATGGAGAGACTGAAGCAAACAGGACACACATGTGGAACATTTAGAGTCCAGTCCAATGGTCACTGATTATAAAACCACACAAACAGACTGAACCTGTGTTTATTAACAGTACAAATCCTACTGACACCAGTCTACAGGTTATTAACTTTAGATAAAATGAACCAAATCTGATAAGAGGAATTAGAAAAGAAATGAAGAGGTATGATTACATACAGCGTATACACAGGTTTATGTTCATTTATATAATGCATTTATAGATGTTACACTAGAAGGAATATGAAAAGTGGATGTATTTTAATGTGCAGAGACCAAGGTTATAATAGTTTTGGATTTTTCATTATAGTTTAGTCTTATTTAGTTTTGACTTTTTTTTTTCTCTAATTCAGTTAGTTTTAATTTGTTTTTAGAGCAGGTTTGCTAGTTTTGATTAGTTTTCATTTTTTTTCTAAATGCTTAGTTTTAGTTTAGTTTTAGTATTAATTTTTAGTTTTGTCAAATCTTTTATCTTCCTCGCCGTCATATTCCCATCAGTCCCAGACAGGACTCTGCTGCTTTCTCCCAACATTAGTTTCCATGTTTCCAGGTAGAGTGGGGACCAGAAGACGACTCTAAACCACAAGTTACGAGAAGTGACGGACCATGAAGTGTCGTATGGTGCCGCTAGCTAAAATTGCCAGAGCAAAATAAATCGATTTCATATCAATCTGACAAAGACGAAAACGAAGGGCATTTTATTCATAATTTTTTTTTAAGTTAGTTTTGTAAACACACAATACAGTTTCAGTTAGTTATTGTTTTTTCTTTTAATTATAGTTTTTATTTATTTCAATTAACGAAAATGTTTTTTCAATTCTAGTTTTTGTCATTTCGTTAGCTTTCGTTAACAATAATAACCATGGCTGAGACACAGACAAGGTAAAATTTCACTGCTTTTACTGTTATTTTGGAAGGATTTTGCTTCTAGATCAGTGGAATCAACAGCTGAAATACAGTCACAGAAAAAATGATTAGACCATCAAAAGTCATCAAAAACAACAGCTATGCAATCAAGTCCTAACTCCTGTGTGTGTCATGTGACTAAAACAGACAGAAAAGAAAACATGGAATGTCTAAAAGCACTGTTTTTGTCAGTACAATGCCATAGATATAGATGTAAGAACTGAAGTGATTGTGGTTATTATCAAGAAAACATGTTAAATAGATAGATATCAGCTCTGAAATTAAACTACTATGAGCTATTTTTGTTGTTATCATTATATTTGTCCAAACAAATGTACCTTTAGTTGGACCAGACATTAAAATGAACAAGAAATTGAAGAAAACAAGGGTGGTCTAATACTTTTTTCCGCGATTTTTCCAAAAAAATTTCCCTCCTCTTTAAACTGATGCTTCTGTACTTCAACATCATCTTTATAATCCAGGATTTACCTCATGAAGTTACATAACTGAAATAACAGTAATAAAATACTATAATTCTGTTGCAGACACTGAAAGCTGGGACAGATTGAATGTAGAATAAACTCGACATATGTTAGATTTTCTGTTTACTGCGTTTGTCTGCAGGCATCACAGTGGACGACCTGGTGATGCAGCTGGTCGGACTGAGGTACACCGAGCCCGACATGACCATCAGCTACCCAGGGTTCCTGTATCTACTCATGAAGCTGGAGAGCATGATCCGTAAGGACTCAAATATGATTATACTGAAGCTGCAGATCATTTAAAGAACATGGAGCTCAGACGCATCAGTGTAGGTTCATAGATCTGAAACAACACCAAAGATCTGCAGATTCAAGGTTTTTAAATGAACTGTTTGGTGTCGAGTCTGAAGATGAAACCAAGATGGAGATAAGAAGAGATGGAGTAGGACCTGAGCTCTTGATTGAGAAGATGATTAAGAGGTGTTTTCTAATGAACCTGAAGTTACTTTAGGTTTTCTGTTCATTTACACTGAACAAAGTCTAAATACAAAACTTAGTTATGGTCAGATTTTTAATTAATGAAATTAAAGATGTAAAACTTTTTCTATGAACACAATAGACCTTCTGATAAATGGATGGATGGATGGATGGATGGATGGATGGATGGATGGATGGATGGATAGATAGATAGATAGATAGATAGATAGATAGATAGATAGATAGATAGATAGATAGATAGATAGATAGATAGATAGATAGATAGATAGATAGATAGATAGATAGATAGATTATGGATGGATGGATGGATGGATGGATGGATGGATGGATGGATGGATGGACAAATTACGGATGGATGGATGATGAATTGATTGATTAATGGATGGATGGACAGATGGATGGATGAATGGATGGATGGATGGATGGATGGATGGACGGACGGATGGATGGATGGACGGACGGATGGATGGACAAATTACAGATGGATGGATGATGAATTGATTGATTAATGGATAGATAGATAGATAGATAGATAGATAGATAGATAGATAGATAGATAGATAGATAGATAGATAGATAGATAGATAGATAGATAGATAGATAGATAGATAGATAGATAGATAGATAGATAGATTACGGATGGATGGATGGATGGATGGATGGATGGATGGATGGATGGATGGACAAATTACGGATGGATGGATGATGAATTGATTGATTAATGGATGGATGGACAGATGGATGGATGAATGGATGGATGGACGGATGGATGGATGGATGGACGGACGGATGGATGGATGGACAAATTACAGATGGATGGATGATGAATTGATTGATTAATGGATGGATGGATGGATGGATGGACAAATTACAGATGGATGGATGGATGGATAGATGGATGGATGGACAGATAGATGGATGGATGAATGGACGGATGGATGGATGGATGGATGGACAAATTACAGATGGATGGATGGATGGATGGATGGATGGATGGATGGATGGATGGATGGATAGATAGATAGATAGATAGATAGATAGATAGATAGATAGATAGATAGATAGATAGATAGATAGATAGATAGATAGATAGATAGATAGATAGATAGATAGATAGATAGATTATGGATGGATGGATGGATGGATGGATGGATGGATGGATGGATGGATGGATGGATGGATGGATGGATGGATGGACAAATTACGGATGGATGGATGATGAATTGATTGATTAATGGATGGATGGACAGATGGATGGATGAATGGATGGATGGATGGATGGATGGATGGACGGACGGATGGATGGATGGACGGACGGATGGATGGACAAATTACAGATGGATGGATGATGAATTGATTGATTAATGGATAGATAGATAGATAGATAGATAGATAGATAGATAGATAGATAGATAGATAGATAGATAGATAGATAGATAGATAGATAGATAGATAGATAGATAGATAGATAGATAGATAGATTACGGATGGATGGATGGATGGATGGATGGACAAATTACGGATGGATGGATGATGAATTGATTGATTAATGGATGGATGGACAGATGGATGGATGAATGGATGGATGGACGGATGGATGGATGGATGGACGGACAGATGGATGGATGGACAAATTACAGATGGATGGATGATGAATTGATTGATTAATGGATGGATGGATGGATGGATGGACAAATTACAGATGGATGGATGGATGGATAGATGGATGGATGGACAGATAGATGGATGGATGAATGGACGGATGGATGGATGGATGGATGGACAAATTACAGATGGATGGATGGATGGATGGATGGATGGATGGATGGATGGATGGATGGATGGATGGACAAATTACAGATGGATGGATGGATGGATGGACAAATTACAGATGGATGGATGTTGAATTGATTGATGGATGGATGGACAGATGGATGGATGAATGGATGGATGGATGATGAATTGATTGATTAATAGATGGATGGATGGATGGATGGATGGATGGATGGATGGACAAATTACAGATGGATGGATGATGAATTGATTGATGGATGGATGGATGGATGGATGGATGGATGGATGGATGGATGGATGGATGATGAATTGATTGATTAATAGATGGATGGATGGATGGATGAAACCTGATGATGAAGCCTGTTGGACTGTTATTTAAGTCAGTGGAAGGACTGAAATTTGACCGAAGACAGAACCATGTCTTTAAAATCATTACAACTGCACATATTCTGGATTATTGACTTTTTTTTTTGTTGCAGATAAATTTCAAGCGTACGACATGGGAGGAATGGGATCTGTAACCGTCAGCTACACACAGGTACGGACACACAACGACAACAACAGACAGTAGAGCTACTAATACCATATATCAACCAATAACGTAATAACAGTCAATAATGTTTATCTAATAATGGAATAAGTTATTATTTAATTGGCTCAGTATTAAAAAAATCCTTTGAAAATGTCATAATTTTCAGTATAAGGGTCAAAAATGTTATTACATTATTCAGAAGTTACTACATTATTGGCTTTATCACATTTAAAACGGACAGAATTATCACCTTATTGGCAGATATTACTTTATTGGGTGTTAGATTCCATAAATAATGCATATAAATGTTTTTTTTTTTTTTTTGGTGTCAAACTGATCCGACTGTTTGGTTCCAGTGGCTCCACATGACGATGTACAACTGAGTGGACTCTTTTTTTACGTGACTTTAATGATGTTAACGAGTAGAACTGTTGATTCATCCCCCGTCACCGCCGAGTCAAGCGGTAACTACAGAAACGTCGCCATGGAAACACCTGGGGTCAAAGGTTAAACATGGAGTTGATGATTGACCGTGAGAACGTCACAGCGTGATTTAAAAAATGAAACTTGGTGTCTACTGTGAACTCCAGTTTATTATTTGACAAATCATTTCAACATAATTCTTTTTTTTTTTTTTTTGTCAGTATGAGGCTTTAAAGTAGTTCATAAATAGTCTGAATATGGATCCGTTTATCCAGGATGTGTTGTACATGTCTTTTATCTTCTGTCTGTTGTATTTCCTCTGCATTAGCACTGATTCATCATAATATTTTCTGAATAAAGAACATGATAAAGAATATAGAAGCTGTTCAGCACCAGACGTTGTGTTTTATTTATTATTATTAGAACCTTTTACTTGTGGTGATTTATTATTTTTATCGTCTTATGTTTGTGTCTCTGATCTCTATAAACTGGAAAATTTAATAACGGGAAATGATGTGGGAAATATTTCTGTATATCATCTATTCTATTCTATTCTATTCTATTCTATTCTATTCTATTCTATTCTATTTTCTATTCAGTTTTATTTTATTCTATTCGGTTTTATTCTGTTGTATTCTATTCAGTTCTGTTCTATTCTGTTTGATTCTATTGTACTCTTTTCTGTTCTGTTCTGTTCTACTCAGTTCTGCTCTGTTACATTCTATTCCATTCTGTTCTATTCCAGTTCTGTTCTGTTCAATTCTGTTCTATTCTACTCAGTTCTATTCTTTTCTGTTCTATTCTAGTTCTATTCTGTTTTATTCACTTCTATTTTCTATTCTGTTCGATTCTATTCTGTTTCTATTCTTTTTTGTTGTATTCTGTTCTATTCTATTCTACTCTGTTCCATTCAGTTCTGTACCATTCAATTCTGTTCAGCTCTATTCTATTCTATTCTATTCTATTCTATTCTATTCTATTCTATTCTATTCTATTCTATTCTATTCTATTCTATTCTATTCTATTCCATTTGGTTTCATGAGTTAAAGGTTGTGTTTACGTTCCTTTTTCCCACATTCCCTCTTCATGGTCCAGGGTTGGACGTGTGGACGCTCTGCTGTGACCTCTGACCTCTGACCTCCACCACAGGGGACGTTTGGACACATGACCTTCTGTTCCGTGCTTCCATGTGGTATGTGTAAATGTACTGCTGGACTTATGCGGTACAACATGGACGAATACACAACAGCATAAAAACTTAACACATGAACCTGTGGATCCACACGGGTTAACATACTAGTAATAAATGAGGAAAATAAACAACAAACTGAATAAAAAATTTAAACATTATTTCACCAGTTAAACCCATGGAGTTTAATAAGTGACAGTCTTTGGAGACACTTATAGATATGTTTGTCTGAAAAAGTCCCTTTTTCTTCACTTTTCTCTGTTTTTAATTAAAACCCCTCAGCTTTTATGAACATTTACATGATCAGTGAATTAAAAATAGAAAATACCTGATTCACACTGAAAAAAAAACACACAAAACACACAGGATAATGTTCGAATAAATGCTGATAAATCACTCAAGAACATTGGTTTCCAACCTTTTTTGGCTCATGACCCCATTTTAACAGCACAAATTTCTGCCAACCCCAGACATTCAAAACAGAGAGTTTTTTTTTTTTTTTTATTGCTAAAATTAATTTGTTTTTGATCATGTAATAGTTTGCTATACTATGTTACAAATAAACATTAATTTTAGAGGACATTTAGTCTATATAATGTATATTATTATGGACGGAGGCAGTAAATCCAGGTGATTACTGCACAAAGGGAGGATTTAATTTTCCATGGTCAGGATATGTACAGTCAGTCCAGCTGGGATTTACAAGGCTGACAATTAATACTGAACAAACAAGAACTCAAACTATGAATTATGACAGAGCTGCAGCATCTGAAACTGACCACAATGAACATTTGAAAGAAAAACAGAACCATAGTGCTGAGGTTTCACAACCACAGTTTGTCTGTTATGGATTGCCATTGTCTTTGTCAACTCAACATATATTTTTTATTAACAAGGTTTTTTTTTTAGTTTTTTTTTTATTATTAATTACTAGAAATTTCAGGTGGCCTCATTTGAATTCCAGGTGACCTCACATGGGGCCAAAAACACAGCTCAAGAAAGATTAAAAACAGAGAAACATTCATGTGGGAAGTGACACAGAAGCAGCCGCGGGTCTGTATGGGTTAACCCTGTCCCTGGTCCTGGTCCTGGTCCTGGTCCTGGTCCTGGTCCTGGTCCTGTTAATGAGTCCAGATCCAGACTGTTGTAAATACAGCGTACATTCATCCTCACATGAGGCCTTCAAACACACGGCGGTGCGGTGGTGCTGGGGCCTGGACGCCGCTCCGGGCCTGGGTGACGCTAATGGACCAGGACAGTGTGAGCGTGACCTACTTCTGGAGGTGGGTCCTCCAAACCAGGGGGACCTCCACCCACCCACCGGCCCCCGTCAAACCACCGCCACCGGCCATCCTGTGTTTTATGGAGGCAGCGGTCCGGGTCAGCGCCTCCGAAACTGTACCCATCAGCCCTGATGGTTCTTTACACCCATGAGCAGGTTTATGAGCAGAGCAGCAGGACACACCAGAGAAGAAATAAACAAAGAAACGACGGATGTGGATTCAGTTATTTTATCCAAACATCATCAGATAATATGTATGAGATTTACAAAAGCATCAACTGTGATCTTGACCTTTGACCTTTTGACCTAGATCTGGACCAATGTGTGCAGGACTTCAGGTTTGTTAAAGATGTAATACCACTGATGGACACTAGATGGAGCAGTAAGAAGCCCTGGTTCCCATAGACTTACACTGAACTGTGTTCAAAGTCAGTCTGTTCTGACAAACACCTCCACTGCAGTGGGTTTGTGGCAGGTTTGTTCAGTTTATTTTGTTTTATTCTATTAAGTGTGTGATTCTTTACAGTGTTATTGAGATTGTTTTGTTTTATTTTATTTAATGTGTGATTATTTAGTGACATTAAGTTTTTATTTTGTTTTGTTTTTTTTATGGTGTATGATTCTTTAGTGGGACTGAGTTTGTTTTTCTGTTTATTGTGTCATTCTGTACCATTTTGTTGAGTTTATTTTTGTATATTGTGTTATTTTTCTTCACAGTATTTTTGAGTTTATTATTTTATATTTTATTTTTTAGAAGTATGCTGTGTCATTCATTACAGTGTTATTTTTTGTATATATTCTGTCATTCTTTACAGTGTTCAGTATATTTTATTTTTTCTGTATTATACTGTATGTCATTCTTTACAGTGTTATTTTTGTATATATTTTGTCATTCTTTACAGTGTTGAGTATATTTTATTTTTTTCTGTATTATATGTCATTCTTTACAGTGTTATTTTTGTATATACTTTGTCATTCTGTACAGTGTTGAATATATTTTATTTTTTCTTTATTATATGTCATTCTTTACAGTGTTGAGTATATTTTATTTTTTCTGTATTATATGTCATTCTTTACAGTGTTGAGTATATTTTATTTTTTTCTGTATTATATGTCATTCTTTACAGTGTTGAGTATATTTTTTATTATATGTCATTCTTTACAGTGTTGAGTATATGTTTTTTTCTGTATTATATGTCATTCTTTACAGTGTTATTTTTGTATATACTTTGTCATTCTTTACAGTGTTGAGTATATATATTTTTATCATTATATTCATTCTTTACAGTGTTGAAAATATTTTATTTTTTCTGTATTATATGTCATTCTTTACAGTGTTATTTTTTGTATATACTTTGTCATTCTTTACAGTGCTGAGTTTTTTTTTCTGTTTTAAATGTCATGCGTTACAGTGTTATTTTTTTCCTATATATTTTTGTCATTCCTTATAGTGTTGTTGAGTGTATTTTATTTTTTCTATATATATTTTTGTCATTATTTACATTGTTGAGTGTATTTAATTTTTTTCCTGTATATTGTGTCATTCTTTACAGTGTTATTTTTTCTATCCATTGTGTCATTCTTCATAATTTTGTTAGGTTTATTTTTGTATATTGTGTGATTTTATTTCCCAAAGTATTTTTGAGTTTATTATATTTTATTTTTGTATATATGTTGTGTCATTCTTTACAGTGTTATTTTTCCTATATATTTTATCATTCTTTACTGTATTGTTGAGATTATTTTATTTTTCTATTCTATATATTGTGCTCCTCTTTACAGTGTAATTTTTTTCTATTTTGTGTGATCTTTTACAGTGTTATTTTATATTTCTTGTCTTTATTCTGTGATTATTGATAATGTTCACCCTCCTCTTCCTCTTCTTCTTCTTTCTTCTTCTTCATGTTCATGTTCTCTCATTCAGGCTTTAATTTGTCAGATGTGTCATTGTTTCACATGTTGATGCATATTCATGCTCTGAACGGACCAATGGGAACAGCGGATCACTGCGGCGTCAACGCACACACAAACAACACGTCACGCCGGAAACGACCCTGGACGCCTTCAAAATAAAACTCCAGGACCTACAGGTGTATTTTAAAACTGACAGGTTTGTTTTAATGAGCCTGGGTGTTTTTGTTTTGTTTTGTTCTTATGTTTATTAAATGAACTAAATGCTTATGTGACTAGAGAGAAGAAATGGGAGGAAATAAATGAAATAGGACAAAAAGAACACATTTTAATGAATCTATTCTAAAAAGTATATTTCATTAAAACATGCTTTGAGATTAAATCGTCTAATTGTTGCTGAAATAATGAGAAAATCTGAACATATTTTGGGAAAATGCACATTTATGATTTAAATTTTTTTTTACAAAAATCAACCTTTTCATTTGATCATGTTAAACTGATCCATATTACTCATGGGATATTATAATTGTGTGTATTTTACACCCATTCTAATCTTCCATAGTGAGTAAAGGTGGGTGTATTTAGCTGAACATACTTTTAAAAATCACTTTAATATGAAAAATTACAGTGAATACCAGCTGGATATATTTGACACTTTTAAGATAAAAAATATCAATTGTCACAAACAGTTGTCTTTTTTTCTTTTTCTTTTTTTAATATAAAGGTGTAAAAAAGTAAGGAGAAATAAACTGTCACACTAAGAACAATAATTTTGCTTCTGAAAATAGTAGAAAATGTCATAAATCATTTTTGTGGTGAGAATTTGTGCAACTTCAGTGAAATTCATCCATTGTTAATGTGAACAAGTGCAGTGGAAACAGATTTAGTGAATGATTCCGTTCTGTTCTGACATCCAGATTACTACTGTTTTATTTTTCATTATTATGACTGCTGTATTTTAATATTATTTCTATGTATATGCATACATGCGTCTAAGGATATATGCATGTTATTCATATCGTTTGGTGCAAGTTTACCTGGTGTGAATGTATGTGTGTGTTGTTTTTGTATTTTATTATTACCTCCGCCAAGGAGGTTATGTTTTTGTCGGTGTTGGTTTGTCTGTCTGTCTGTTTGTGTGCAAGATAACTCAAGAAGTTACGGATGGCTTTGGATGAAAATTTCAGGAAATGTTGATACTGACACAAGGAATTAAAAAATTAAATTATAAAACTTGAATACCAATAAAAATATTGTGAAAAAAACAATAAATAAACAAATAAAAATAAATAAAGGGTTAAACTACATATAAATATTCACTAATAGATTAAAACGTTTATTCTCTCTTTTTTTTTTTTTTTTTTTTTTGTTTAATAGTTGGATGACCCCCGTCCTGCTGTGACCCCAGACCCCCCCCCCCCCCTCCTCCATCAGTCCTGTTTTATTGTGAAGGGGCGCATGCGCACCGGACGCGCCCTTTCCGCACCGGCTCTAACTTGTCGCTGTGTCCTGTAGGAGCGGCCGGTTCCTCCCAGCAGCCACACCGCGCACAGGGGCAAAGCTTTTCTTCTTCTCTCAGCAGCAGCGGGGCTTTTCTGCCTGCACACACCGGATATTCCACCCAGTCACACACACGCACCCACGGCTCCACAAGCGGACAGAGACGCCGGACTGTTCCTCGGACGCGGACCCTCCCCATCCCGCTCTCGGACTCGGGCCCTCGGCGCTTTTTCTGCCGTTTCTTTCTTTCTTTCTTTTTTTTTTTTTTTTTTAATTTTTTTTTTATTTTTGTCCGGTTCCCCTCATAGTTCGGGGCTGTGTGGCGCACTCAGGTTTCTGCTCCCTCTCCTTCTGCTGACATGGTAGATTATCACGCTGCCAATAACCAGATCCCGTCCGGGCCGCCGACCTACATGGAGCAGGAGAACGACTGGGACCGGGACCTGCTGCTGGACCCGGCCTGGGAGAAGCAGCAGCGGAAGGTAAGAGGACCGAGGCGGCGGCGGGGGGAGGGAAAATGGCAGTGGAGGGCTGGGATGGGGAGTGGAGGTCACACACACACACACACACACACACACACACACACACACACACACACACACACACACACACACACACTGGTTCTGCTGGGGGGTAAAGCCCTGGTCTGGGGGCTCGGATGGGGTCGGGTTCTGGTGTTTTTACGCGTCCTGCTCGTGCGTCCTCCGTGCGTAAAAGCACTCATTTGTGCAGAAGCTGAACAGGAGCTGCTGCTGCTTTCACTCTTCCAAAGGTGGTTTTCCGTTTTTCCCGTCGTGCTTTTCCTCTGCCGGAGCGGAAACACGGCGCCACATTGTTGCAAAAAAAAAAAAAGAAAACCCACCCAGGTCGTGATTGTGCAGACATGGACTCTCCCAGAGCAGGGCCGGTGGTGTTTGGTGGAGGCTCAGGGCGGTGGACTGGACTGGACTGGAGGACCCTGTCCTACTGGTCTGCTCCTTTTTGACTGGAGTTTGTGCTCCTGCTGCTGCATCTGGATCCAACCCAGACCGATACAGGCTCTCCGAGGCCGATAACAGCCTCATTTTCAACACGTCATAAGTGTTTTTTTTTTTTTTTTTGCAGTGTTTAATTCTTGGCAGGTTGGACAAACTTGCAGCCTGTGAGTGAAATTCCGTACACGTTTGGTAACTTTTGCAAACCTGCAGAGTATGTGAAGCATCGCAGCTATGTCAGAAACCACATTGGATCCAAGCCATTACTCACAAAGCCCCCCCCCCCCCCAAAAAAAAACAAAAAAAACATGGATGTTTGTAGATCCTTCCAGTTGGGTTGTAAATCACGAGTTGGCGTGAGTCACACTGTGCTTATCTGACAGATTAGGTGGCGAAAGGAGTTAGGACTGCAAGGACAGAAGCCAGAGCAGGACCACAGACCACCAAGACCTCTAAACTAGATCTGCAACCCATTAATGGACTCAAAGGGATCCAAAAAAAATCATTCAACCACAATTTTCCTGAATCAAAGCTTTGGTTCCTTCATTTCTCTGCTGTTAAATAGGGATGCACCGATACCACTTTTTTCCAGACCGAGTACGAGTACTTACATTTGCGTACTTGCCGATACTGAGTACTGATACAAGTACTTAATAATCCCATTCCAGTTCTTTGTTCCTTTTGTAAATGTGCTTTATTGTCGTTGTCATTAGTCTGACTGGAACAAAGTGCTGCTACTGACATTTAATGTGTTGGAATGAGTGTTTCTCAGTTAATCCACCAGGGGGCGCCGCTCTGAATTAACCATATTGGACAAATACCACGAAGAAGAGTAAAGTTTTTTGAGGAGAAGAAAAAAGTCAGTAATAACAAACATGGAGACGACAGAGGTAACACTAATGTGATACTAATATTGCAGCGTTTTCACTGGTAAGGTTTAAAAGTTTAACTTCAGCAGGAAGAGAAAAAAGAAATGAGTGATAAGTTTCATTTTCACTTCTGCCGGCAGTGGTCCGTACCCCTCTCTCTGTCTGGGTACACATCCGCCAACACCTGGAAAAAGGATGGAAAGTACACAGAGTACGGACAGAACCCTGCGTCTGCATCTGTCTGTGTCTGTAACGTTACTGTCAGTCAGCGTTACTTTTATCACCGTCATTTATTTGGTTCAGTCTCCACACTCTTCACACTCACACACATTATTCCTCCTCCTCGTACCTGCTGCACTGAACTGTGAATGTCACACAGCCGTAAGTGGTATCGGTGCATTTGTATCGGATTACTTTTACGAGTATGAATACAAGTACACACACAGAGTATCAGAATCGGTGCATCCCTACTGTTAAACATTGGTTCCACTGTTGTGTTTCACACGGACGCTTATTGTGACGCACAAAGAAGTTTCAGTTCAAGAAAACTGCAATAGAATATTTCCCTTCAATCAATTTGAGTCGATTAAATTGAATCAGGAATTTTTGCATTGGCTTCAAGCACCTAATTGATTAATCGGTTGCAGCTCTACTCTAAACTAAACACTCGTGCCTCGGACACACCTGCTCTGTGTGAAGATGGTTTAACAGGAGCTGGTGGTCCTGACATGGCCCTGGGAACCGGCCCAGGAGAAGATTTGTACGACTCAGTGATCTGAAATCTGTGCTTTTTCCTGTTTGGGTTTGGAGGTTCAGGATCTGAGGGTTCATGGGGTTTAGGGGTCAAATATGAGGACCAGGTTTTTACTGTATGGAGTCCATGTTAAAGGTGCAGTGTGTGAGATTTTTATAGTGTTCTTTCCAATAATCAATGTAATTATTGGTTCTAATTGAATAAAATAGTGCTTAAGCAGACAAGAAAAACAATTTGTTTGATTACCTTTAACCTAAAAAAAACCCATTTAACCGTACATAGCGTGGGTACTGTTTGCTGGGCGCCGCCATTTTTTTCCCTACATGAGTCTACAGAGGAAGAAAATCGAATGATCTCTCTTTTCATGTTCAGTTTATGAATGTTTTTATTTTTCTGCTCTTACCTCGTCGCTCAATGGAAGTGATGACAGACAAATTAAGGTGCTTGCCATTTTGTCAGGTTGTGAATTATTGGAAAATCGCAAAAGATACAGCCAAGGCTTTTTGTCCCAAAGTGCTAGCTGTTAGGTAAGTGCAGCACCAGAGCAGAGAAATCGCACTGTCTTTACATTGATTCAGGTATTTGCTGCCACCTAGGGTATGGGAGCTGCACACTGTACCTTTAAAGATGAGAACCGAGAACCAGTTCTTTGGAATCATTAGTCTGTTTACTTAACAATTCCACGATGTCATCACGTCAAATGCATCATCGAGTCATTTCTGTATTTAGTTTCATTGTTGCTCTAACCAGGGTTCCCACGGGGTCTTAAAAACTCTTAAAATATTTGAATTTCCAAATCTGTATTTAATACCTTAAAGTTTTTAAAAGGTTTTAAATTTGATGTGGTTGGTATGAAGTTCTGTTTTCATAAACTTGTTCACTGTATCGTGTTTAAGTATGTCTATTAAATATCAAAACTGCAAAGAAAGTAACATTAGTTGACAGTTCCACCTGACAATTTATATTGAAATTAGGAACCAATTATGGCTAAATTTGCAGCCCCCCCAATGAGACATGACTCAGAACGCTGGGAATTAAGCTGTTGGAGTAAATAAATACATTTTCCTAAATTCTAGGACTCACAAATTTTTTGCCAATGTGGCTGTGAAATAGGCATTAGATTCTGTTCTAAGTAGTCTTAAAAAGTCTTAAATTTAAACTGTAGGGACTTTAAAGTCTGGTTGTTTCGTCACTGAAGTCGACATTAGGGACGTTTCCAACACTTGCAGAGCTTCCATTAGGACAAAGGGTTCAATACCTCCAACATGTAGAAACATTTAACCACAGCATCTGATGAAACTGCACCAATAGAGCATTTCTGATTGGCTGCTTGGCAAAGGGGGCGGTGACTCTGGAGGCGGAGCTTACCTCAAGGCGTTTTCTGTCGCAGCTGCTATCATTAAACTCCTCCAGGTTCTATTGATACTGTTAATGCTGGCATCATTTCACTGAGTCGACCTGTTTTACTGTAGTTTATGGATAATCTTCATGTTGTATAATTACATTTAGATGAAACTCCTTCAGGAGGTTTGTTCCAATCAGATGCAAAATGTAAGTGCGTTAAAGAGTTACTGCAAACGCAGCCATTTGTTCTATAGTTGATCGCCCATTTGTCCAATGAAAATCAATAGGGAACTGACATATAGTCTGTATAGTTTTTATTACTATTATTATTATTTTATCTTCTTTTTTGCACTATCTTTATACATTTTTTTTCTTACTTTTTCTTGCACTTTATTCTGTTGGTGCCTTGACGGTTGAATTTCCCCGTTGTGGGATCAATTCAGTCTAATCTGAGTATCGACAATGGAACCAGAATCGCTAAATTCTTATCAGTTTCCGCCCCTTCCAACAGTAGCTTAAAAAAGTTGAGGAATTCAAGCGTTGCCTTCTATGTTTTGATGTTTTTAGTCCATTTAACCAAAAGCTTTTTTCCTTTTCGAGCCACCGTAGGGGAAGGGTGTTTGGTTTTCAGCTGCTACTTGCACCTTCACCACTAGATGGAGGTGAATTTTTAAACCATTTCAAATTACAGTAGAAAATTTTCAATGCAAATGACCAAATCAAAGTTAACTTTCTTAGCAAAATGGTTCCAGTGTTTCTGAGGTTTGCTCTAGATTCGTTCTGTAAATACACCGAATCAAAGCTGCTGACATTTACTCAACGCTCTACTTTGTTATTTGCTTAAAACAAACCGACTCTTAACTCTTCACCTTGTGCTTCACACTTTCAGTCAAAACCGTGGCTATGTGTTTGCGCTAACTGCTTCTGTTTTTTCACTTCTTGGTCTTAAAACATGTCAATGACGCCATTTACGAACCTCAGAATGAACCCAGAGTGACGGCGGTGAAGAGTCGCCTGTTGTCTGCGTCTGTAAATTCAGTATTTCTGTGAATGCCGATCTTTGTGGCTAATATTTGAACATGCGACCGTCCTTCCACAGCCCCGTCCGGACCTTGGCAGCTCTTACAATAAAGGGTAGATTGAAGATCCGCTGCTAAACGGCGTGAAATGATCGAGAGGGTGTGTTTGGCTTCGTCTTATTCGCCGCCCGGGCCACATGTCTGGGATTCTTTCCAGTGGCGTGACGGCGTGCCAAGCATTGAATTGTGTGTTTTTTATTGCGCGACTCAGCGTTTTCAGCATCGTAACATTCCTCCGGTCCGTCGGCCTCACACCTGGCAGGTCCGTTTGTGTTTGCGTCGCCTCGTGGCCGGTTTGTCAGGGTGTGTGTGGACACTCCAAGTGTGTTTGTACAGAGATCACACAGGTCAAAGTTTCTCGAAAAGGGAAAATCTGCCTCGTCAATCATTAACGGGCCGGTTGTGCAAGGCGGGTTTTAGTGTTTGGTCAGTCGTGGACGGGACATGGCAGCCAGGGACACACCCCCCCTTCACCCCAACCCCCCATCCCCATCCGTTCTGGAACCAAGGGCACATTCCTGTTGTGTATTCACGCTCACGGTGCCAGTTATTGCGTAAAAGTGCCTCCAGCAGGAATATCAGGAGTGAAGTGGATGTAATGAGTGTGGGAAGGAATCAGATCTGAGGAAGGTGAAGGGTTCAGCGGGGGTTGATTTGGGGTTTTTTTTTTTTTTTTTTTTTTTGAGGATCTGAGTGTTTTACAGGGTTCGTACAGGTGCTTGAAAACTTTAAAAATGCTTGAATTTTAGTGTTGTGTTTTCAAGGTCTGGAAAGTGCTTGAAGTTTAGTTTTAAATGCTTGAAAGTGCTGCTAATTATAAATGTGATTTATTTATTTATTTTTAATATTAACCCTTTATAGTTCACTTTGAAATACTCTGAAACTCCAAATTTCTACCGTAGTGTGTCATCGGAGGACATAACAAGACTTTATGTTACTTTTGTGAAATTTTTCAGTTTTTTATTGTTATGTAAAAAAAAAAAAATCAAGGTTAATGAAGTTACCATATGTGGCAAAACCCCCCAAATATATTTAAAAACAAACACATGTAAGATGAAAGGAACATGTATTTTAGAACATTAGACCAGCGGATCCAGACCCCTGTCCACATCCACATGATCCCTTTGAACATCATTCCTTACATTAGTACCATTACTTCATGGTACCGAACAAAGCAGGTCCACTCACTGTTCATGCACAGACCTCACAGACCCTGGAGACCACATTGGACCTTACAGACCCTGGACACCACATTGGACCTTACAGACCCTGGAGACCACATTGGACCTTACAGACCCTGGACACCACATTGGACCTTACAGACCCTGGACACCACATTGGACCTTACAGACCCTGGAGACCACATTGGACCTTACAGACCCTGGAGACCACATTGGACCTGAGATTGCTGTCTTCACTGGAACTGTCAGTGTCTTGTAATGTATACTAGGGATGTAACGATGTGAAAATTTCATATCACGGTTATTGTGACCAAAATTATCACAGTATTGTTGAAATGTGCTTGAAATGTTCAAAAAATACTTACACACAACCTGAAATAATTTAACCAAGTTTTATTAAAAAAAAAAAAAAAAAAAATTAATAAAAAAAAAAAAAAAAAATCATAAGCACAATGTACTTTCTGTTGGCAGAAACATTCAAATAGTTACGTGTAAACATCAGACATACAAACGTGCATTAAAGATGGCACCTTATGGCCATTGTTTGACCATTTTCCATATCAAGTTTGGGTTGACAGTGCGGTAATCAAACATGGTTATCATGATAATTAGAACTTAAATGGTAATATGAACCGTCAGGAATTTTACTGCAGTTTATCGTTATACCGGTAATCATTACATCCCTAATGTACACAGAAATGAACAAAAATAGTCACTTGGCAGATAAAGGGTTAACTCTGCCAGGTTAGATCTTAAGCCAAAGCTACTTACAGAGAGGTGGTACATTTTGAAAAATAAAACTTTATTTCAAAAAAGCAAATTCCCAAGTGTTCTCAGGTCATCCCCAGGTACATTTTTATTTTAAACTTTGTCTTGTTGCGAGTGTCTGAAGAACACCAAGTGGCTTCCCTTTTTTTATTGGATAAAACTCTGTATTCTCCCTTAATTTCTAAACTTTTTGCTATTATGAAACATCATTTTAGATGTTTATTGCATAATATAATGTACAATATTGTGATAAAAAGTGAAAATAATAATTCTGAGTATACATATTTCTGTGGATATGTATTTTACCTTAGTGAGGAGGTGAAAATGACCCTTAAAAGTGCTTGAATTTGACCTGAAAAATGTGCACGAACCCTGGTTTTAAAGACGAGGCATCTGTGCAACATGTGACAAAAGTCTCAGTTTACAGGATGAATCAGGATGGTGGAAGGACATAGTTTGCATTTCAAGTAATGGAGCCAAGATTAGGACTTTATCTACTGTAGACATGTACAGACGTCATGTTTTTATCTTTTCTGCTCGTCCTTAAGAAGCCTAGAATCCAACCATGTGAATATTAGACCCTGGGATGTGTTGGATATGACTTTGGGTTTAAGGATAGACTGGGTTTAGAGTTTGTCTGAATGTGTGGATAATAAAGTTGAGTCAAAGCTCATTACAGGTGCACCTTGATCTATACCCTTTATTTTACTGGAGTCTGGGTTCAGATTAAAGACTGACCTGGACAAGGAAGTAGGAAGTATGAAGACATGAGATGCTTCTCCACATCATGAAACCACTTTAACTCACATTGAGACCAATTCAGTTTGTTCTAAATGATTTTAATCTAATTATGACGCGACTCCAGTCGACTCATGGGGTTTTTCTTCATGGATCGGGTACCTTTACATTCTAAAGAGAGATTTTAGGACAGAAATAGAAGAACAAAGACATCCTTATATGTTTGACCTCAAAGTGGTGACTGTTTCAGAAGGTCTTCAGGACTGGTTTGTACAGAATACGTCAAGAGTAAATCAAAGTTTTGATGCATTTACAGAAATACAAAGAAATGACAGGAGTACACTAAACAAAATGGTGACATTTGTTATTATTGTGCACTATTATTACTATTATTAGTGTTACTAGAGTGTTGACCCATGGGAACCACGAGTTGTAGATGTGTTGGGGACAGCTGACTTTTGGGAAAAGATGCTAGTCTATATTTTATACTGACATAAACATTGCTTGGTGAATCATTCTTTAAAATTTAACGAAGGATGAGGAGCTCAGTCACCAGGGAGGAGCTCGGAGTAGAGTCGCTGCTCCTCCACATTGAGGGGGTCAACAGAGGTGGCTCAGGCATCTGTTTCAGATGCCTCCTGGACGCCTCCCTGGGGAGGTGTTCTGGGCATGTCCCACTGGAAGAGGCCTCAGGGAAGACCTGGGACACGCTGGAGGGACTATGTCTCTTGGATGGCCTGGGAATGCCTCGGGGTCCCCCCAGAGGAGCTAGAGGAGGTGTCTGGGGAGAGGGACGTCTGGGCGTCCCTGCTTAGACTGTTGCCTATGCGACCCAGCCCTGGATAAGCAGAAGAAAATGGATGGATTAATATATTTATATCGATATCTGGGGACTGAAGTTAGTAAATGCGTCGTTCCTGTTTTTAACAAAATTTTCCTTCATGCAGCGTGGTACTGCGCTTCCTGTCACGGGTATAGCAACGTGACTGTAAGGCTATTGTATTCCAAAATTACTACAGTCTCCCAAAATATTGGTCATATCAACTGGCCATTTTCACTTATCTCTTCCTTGACCAAAAATACATAAGTATGACAAACAGCAGCAGTCAGTTCTGTACAGATTTTATGTGATGCCCGAGACACACACACACACACACACTTCACTTTTATTACTATTATCGTGGTATGTGAAAGCTTTTTATGCAGTCAACACAGATGAATACCTTCAGTCTACTTTTACTTCTGTTTTTTTTAACTGGTTTTTTGTTTTCTACATTTTTTCATCTGCATATCATCAGAATGACTTTATAGTTGTGACAGGAATAGCAAAATGTGTAAAAAGTATTATTCATTTCTGTATGTGTTTGTTAAAGCCACATGGAGCCGTTTGAAAAGGACCCAAGAGCCAAACGTGGCCCCGGAGCCACAGGTTGGACCCCCCAGGTCTAGGCGATGTTTGTACTGATGAACGTACCTGATACGTTCTCCTCAGATTTCACATCAGTGGTTGAATTTGAAGAAGGAACTTTTACATCATGTCCCAGTCATGATGCAAAGGACATGTAGTGATTTCCTTGTGGGCGTGGCTTTAACTGGAAAGACCAAGATGTTGAAAATGTCTCAAGACTGAGCCTGAAAAAGCTGAAAATGTAGAACGGAGTCGAGCCTTGAGCATGTGGTTGGAAAAGTCGTCCCGGTTAATGATTTGTGATGTTTTCTGTTCTTTCTGGACTGTTTGTGTTTTTAGGCTGCGTTTTAACATCAGGATTAATGGATGAAAATGAGCTCTGTTGCCTGAACTCTGGCTCACTTATATTTTCGTATATTTCTGTTGATTATTGAGCTTCGTTCACGCCAAATAGAGCAATACATGAAGTTAAAAACCACTGGGAAACGACTGCTGTTGACCAATATGACTCTGTATTCAGAGTCATATTGGAATCAAGTCATGGAATCAAGGAAAATTCTGAAACATTTCAGAAAAGTCCTGGAATTTTATTGTTAGTGATGTGAACTTTTCAACTTACGGCAAAATCTGATGCTTTGAGACCAAATTTGGAGTCAAACATTACATTTTGTGATTATTTTGTCCATATTTTTCTGATTATTAGAAAGTGTTTCTTCTTACGGACTGATAAAGGCTGATGTTTTGTCCAGTTACACTATATGGACAAAAGTATTTGGACACGTTGAATTCTGGAGTTTTTATTAAAGCGTTGAGGAAATATTGATGATTATAAAGTATATGGACAAAAGTAATGGGACACCTGTCTACAGCTGTAAGACGTCCTGTTCATGTTTTTTTTTTTTTATTATTCACATGACTAGTTGTGGAAAAAGTTTTTTTTTCATTGCAGATTTGCGTGATATACCATTTGCACAACACCCAAAAAACCATCTCTTGCCGGCGCAACAACTTTTAATCGAAAATCAAGAGTTTTGCTGAAATTGTCGTTTTTCCATTTGGTAAATTTTTATGCGCAAGTTATATTCACGCAATTTCAGGGTCAATGGACTACTGTCTTGTAATGTATGCGGAAATGACCAAAAATAGTCACTTGCCTGATGAAAGGTTAAACCACAGGTGTCAAACATGCGGGGCCAAATCTGGCCCACCTAAGGGTCCAGTCTGACCCCTGGGATGAATTTGTGAAATGCAAAAATAAGATAGTAACAATCCTTTTAGTTCAGGTTCTACATTCAGAACAATTCCGTCTCAAGTGGGCGGGACCAGCAAAATACTATCATAATAACATATAAATAATGACAACTCCAAATGTTTCTGTTTGTAAATGTAAATAGTTTCATGTTTTTACACTAAAACAAAGTATAATTTCGCAAAAAATGTGAATAACCTGAACAAATATGAACAACCTGAAATGTTTTAAGAGAAGTAAGTACAATTTTAACAAGATTTTGCCTGTTTCTAAATGTTTTGTGTGTTTGTAGATCCACTGTGATCTGTAAGTTATAATGTACATGTGTAAATGATAAACTGAGGCAGAATAGTGTTAAAATTACACTTATTTTTTCAGTTTGTTCATGTTATTCACATCGTTTAAAAGGATAGGTTGTAGATGTAAACCTTTTCCTATTGTAAATTTACTTTTTTCGCTCTAAAACATAGAGAAAAGTTTGGAGTAGGGATGTAACGATTACTGGTATAACGATAAACCACGGTAAAATTGCAGACAGTTAGTATTACTGTTTAAATTCTAATTATCATGATAACCATGTCTGATTATCACACTTCTAGGGGAAAAAAACCCTGTGTAAAGATCTGCTTTAATGTCAAATATTTGAGTATAGTTTTAATTTATTACAATTTTAATTTTATATACCTAATAGTTGGAACCAATATTCACTTTTAAAGTCTTTGAAAAGGTTCGTTAAGCATCTTTGTGTTTTTTATGCAATAAAGTATATACATTTTTCCAATCGGATTTTTTTTTTTTGTGTGTTTTTTGTCCTTTTATGTTTTTATAGTAGGTTAAAGTGAAAAAAATAATAGACAGATGAGACAGATGAAAGTGTGTTGAAAAAAAAAAAGATCCCAAACATGGATATTGTAAACATTTGTTTATATAGTATATAAAGACAAAATCAAAAGGACTGAAAAATGGACAAAATAAGCTCAGACCACTGAGGGTTAATATTTGAATTTTCTCCCAACAGAAAGTACATTGTGCCTATTATTTTATTTGTTTTTTTTTTTTTTTTTTTTTTTATCAAAATACAACTTGGCTAAATTATTTCAGTGTGTGTATTAGTACTTTTTGAACAGTTTGAGCACAATTTCAACAAAACTGTAATGATAATGATAACCGTGATAATTTTGGTCACAATAATCGTGATATGAAATTTTCATATCGTTACATCCCTAGTTTGGAGTTGACATTATTCATATATTATTTTATTATTTTACTGGTTTGGCCCACTGCAGATCAAATTTTGCCGACTGTGGCCCCTGAACTAAAATGACTTTGACGGCCCTGGGTTAAACTGTTTCACACTCAGATAAAATCATCTTTCACTGAACCACAAACGCCTGGATGTGTTCTGAAATAACTCGCTCAGAGCTGAGGTTGAACTTTATTTGAATATAAGTCAAATTTCGTGTGCAGATCGACTCGGTACAGACGAACTCGTTTTGTGCTTATGATGTGATTTGTCGACTTGGACTCGTACTGAGCTGTTCAGTCTTTGGCAGCTGCACTGATTTGTCCTCACAGCGTGTTTCCTTTGGTCCACTTTCTGTGGATCTGGGTCTCTGTGGACCGGGTACCTGGCCTCAGACCAGCAGAGTTTGTTACAGCAGAAGCTCTTTCGTCTGACAAACCTGTTATTATGTCTCCGCCGCTGCCGGAGGATCCTGCACACGTTGAAACATGTCGAATCTCACAGTCGACGCCACCGCGGCTTCTATTGTACGTGAGCAGAGTGTCGGGCGCTGCATGCAAATCCAGCGACAGTTATAGGAGCGACGTGTTCTAAACGTCCAAGCAGAGCCGGATCCGCGACGGGAACGAGGAAGGCGCTGGAGTCGAGACGCCAAAAGGCCCCGAGCCATCGCTGCGGCACAAACTGTATGTTCTCATTTGTCAGGTGGAGCAGTTTCACTCTGATGTGTATCTGGTGGAGTCAGACAGATTTACAAGCACAGAAAACAAGACGACTGCTACTGGAGCGAACAGGTGGAAGATACAAGGAGGCATGCAGAGGATTTTAGAGAGAACGGAATAAAATAAAATAGAATAGAAAAAGAATAGAATAAAATAAAATAGAAAAAGTAGAATAAAATAGAATAGAAAAAGAATACAATAGAATACAGCAGAATTGGATAGAATAGAATAGAATAGAATAGAATAGAATGGAATGGAATAGAGCAGATAGAATAGAATAGAATTGAATGGAATAGAGCAGATAGAATAGAATAGAGCAGATAGAATATAATAGAATTGAATGGAATAGAGCAGATAGAATAGAATTGAATGGAATAGAGCAGATAGAATAGAATAGAGCAGATAGAATAGAATAGAATTGAATGGAATAGAGCAGATAGAATAGAATAGAATTGAATGGAATAGAGCAGATAGAATAGAATTGAATGGAATAGAGCAGATAGAATAGAATAGAATTGAATGGAATAGAGCAGATAGAATAGAATTGAATGGAATAGAGCAGATAGAATAGAATAGAGCAGATAGAATAGAATAGAATGGAATAGAGCAGATAGAATAGAACAGGATAGAATAGAATAGAATGGAATAGAGCAAATAGAATAGAATAGAATGGAATAGAGCAGATAGAATAGAATAGAATAGAGCAGATAGAATAGAATGGAATAGAGCAGATAGAATAGAACAGGATAGAATGGAATAGAGCGAATAGAATGGAATAGAGCAGATAGGATAGGATAGAATAGAATAGAATAGAATTGAACAATGAAATTAGGAGTGCTCTTCCAGTCAGTGCAATAACACAAATAAAAAACCAATATGTCAGAAAATAAGAATAGAGCAAATATAAAATTGCAAAATCTAAAAAATAAAGTAAGATTAGAACTAAAGTAGAATAAAATGAAAAGAAGACATAAAAGATGGTTGGATGGATGGATGGATGGATAGACTTTATTGATTCCAAATAGCAGTGCATCAGCATGACACACAGTAAAAACAGAATGTAAGAATATAAATAGAATACAACAGCAAACACATTATACATGATAAATTAGAAGAATAAGAAGAGAACTGGTAAAAAATCAACAGTAAGGTACAACAAATTGTATATGTATAATAGACACAATATTAACAGTAACAGTATGTACATCTATGAACAAGCCGATAAAAATAATGCATTTATGTTTGAATGACTATTGCCTTGTTATTATATTCCCGAAATCGAGTTTTGGTGATATAATGGTTTTACCCCAACTGTCGCTGTATCTCTTTGGTGTTTTGGCGATAACTCAGACAGATTTGGTTGGATTTCTTCTTGATAACCATCATAGTGGAAGAACCCTGTTGATTTCAGCTTCTCTGTCAGTATTGTAAGTCATCCAAATGTGGTCAGTTTAGTTGAAAATCAGTTTTTTGGACATAAATCAATCAATAATAGGCCGATTGAGATCAAATGTGGTTCATATTGATCATCTGTAATTCACTAGGTGGAGTTTTTGGGTGGAAACATTGGTTCTGTGGCCGTTACTCTGCCACCGTCGGGTCCATGCAGCTCAAACTGAGTTCATATCGATTGTCTAACAATTATCGCGGGTAGATTTATATATATAGCAGAGGATTGGGGGGATTTCAGGGATATACCCTCGTCTATACCCCCGACAGTGTAAGCCTCGTTATGATAACAGAGGATTATTGCACATAGTTCACCTTTATACAAGGTTATCGCACATTATTATTGAGGGAGATTGAATGAGGTTACATTGAAGGAAGTGATTGAACAGGAAGAAAAAAGCAGATCACAGGTTCATACATTATTATTCATTCAGTTAAAAACATAATACACATTCAAACAGGTGGGGTGTTTATCTCCTGTCTGAGTGTTCAGTCATCGTCTGTGGAATCAGCTGGAGTTTTACAGCAGTAGAACGACTGTGGCTCTGACGTTTATACGACTTCATTTTCCTAAACTGACATCGGGCCGACCGCTGTGTGTTCAGACGTGATTGGAGTCGGACTCAGATTCAGATTCAGAGGAAACCTGAACGTCCACCAGGTCAATATGGACACGTGCAGAGTGTTTTAGAGTCGACTAGAGCTGCGGTTTCAACTTTAACGTCTGTATGTGGTTTTTCTCATGTTGTATCTTTTCCGTTTCCATATAACATTTCATTTTTGTCTTGATGGATATTTTTATGTTTCTTTTTATGTTATTTGTCTTTTGCAGCATTTTTGACTTTTATGTCTTTTATGTCATTTTATTGTCAGTGCATGTTATTTTTTTTGTCATTTGTCTTGTTGCCTTTTGTGCTGTTTTTAATTTTTGCATCTTAAGTCTTATCTTTTTGTTTTTCATTGGGTCTTGTCTTTTGTTGCATATTTAACATGTTCATCCCGTGTCTTTTATGTTGTTTCTTTAATAATGCATGTTTTTTATTCTTTTTTCTTGCACTATTTTTATCTTGTTGCATGTTTTACATTGTATTTGTCTTCTGTCTTTTATGTTTTGTTTTTTTTTTCTTGCTGCACCTTTGATGTTTTCATCACCTTGTGTCTTTTACGTCATTTTCTTTCTCATCCTTTTTACATTTGTTTTTTTTAACTTATTGCATGTTTTATATAGTATTTGCGTTGTGTCTTTATCATTGTTATTGTTGCATCTTTTGTCAGTTTCTTATTGTTGGATCTTTTTTATGTAATTTATCTTGCATTTTATGTGTGGTATTCTTTTATTTTTTTCATTTTACCAATAATTTAAACCCATAAATATCTATTTGGTTCGTCTTTTATAAGGGACTGAAACTTGCCCTTTTAAAATTAAGTAATAATTTGATATTTATTGTGATAATGATCAGTACTGACTCACTTGAACATGCTTATTGTCTCTTTGTTCTCTTTCAAACATGTATTTTGGTGTTAAACTTCTCCCGTTCTAATCTCGTGGTGATGCTTTCTCTGTTTTTTTCTCTGATTCGAGGTTTAATGAGTGCGTCTTTGTCGGCGCAGATGTTTTCCTTGTGCTCGTACATTTCTTTACTGTTTGACTCTTGACATTAAAAGCCCAGACTCGCGTCGTCACACACACACAGATCTTGTTTTCCGTCGCTGCCAAGGTGGGCAGCTGGACACAATGTTAGTTTGTTCTTTTACCGCCCACTTTCACATGCTTTGGTTGCGACTGGCGGGCAGGCGGAGTCGGTTCAGATGGCCCGGGTTGGCTCAGGACGAGCTGTGACTGACATTTTATCAGAACAAATGGACCCACAATGCACCAGCGGCTTCACCACGAGCAGGAGCGACGTTTAGAAGAATGAAAAGAGCTGGAAACGTTTGAGGAAGGCTGACGGAACAATAGACAATTCCCCATGTGTGGAGAATGCCAGAGCTGTGATTGGTTGTTTGTGTTTGCGTGTGATTGGCTGATGCGGCGCAGCAGGTTTGACCTGACGGGCGTGGTCGAGTCGGTGGAAGCAGCTCAGAGCGAATACCTGCCGCTGGACGGAAACGTCGGCTTAGATTTCACAGTGCAGACACACACACTGATGGTAGTGTGTGTGTTAATCAGCTTTATTCTGTAATAAATGCACTGAGTTTTACTGGTGTTGAGTCTGAAATGAGATGTTTAATTATACTAGTACAGTTTTAGAGCCTCTTGATTCATTTCAACACAGCTATTACGGCTGCTTCTTTTTTCTTCCTTGGAAAATGTATGTTCACTTTATGTGTTGCAGTATTTTTTAGGTATTTAGTGCACAATGTACACACATACACACACACACACACTGAGGTTAGGTGCAGATTGTGTGTTAATCAGCCTTATTCTCTTGTAAATGTACTGGGTATTAACTAGTGTCTGATAAATAGATATTTGATGATTATAATACATTTTTAAAGCCTCTTCATCCTTCACAACAATCCATTCTTGTTAATTTTTGTTCACTTTGTGTGTTACCTCAGTTTTGGAATTTAGTGAACAATTTTAATATCTGTATTAAACACTTAATCAAACAAAAATGCCAAATTAACTTGGCACTTTATTGCTTCTATGTGGTCGAGTAATCAGTGAATTTAAGATTTAAAAAAACAAAAAAAAAACCAAAACACTTTTGTGACTGTGAACTTAATGGAATGGTGCCTTAAATTGGTCCTGAGAAACTTTCCCATATGGAAATTTTGCCTGGATGTGAATTCGGTTGCTTTTATTGCTTGTCGGAATCTATTTTTTACTCAAATGCTGCTCTAGTTGTGGAGGGATGCTAAGAACATTCTGAAGGGTTTTATTACGCAGGTGTTTAGTTAAGATTATCACTACAACAACCAGTCTGTTAGCATAATGTTAGCATTGGTGCTAACATTACATTGGTTTCTCCTTTTTATTATTTTCCAGCATCACTCATCATCAAAAGCAAGATGGCTATGACCAAACGCCCAAATTAAACCTTCAGAACAGTAGTTTATTGACGTTTTAAAGAACTTGATGGTAGCGTCTTTTCTATAGTCTATGTTTGGAATGTGGTCAACTCAGGTCGACTTGGTTACATCAGCTAACGTTAGCATTAATGTGCTTTTATAAGGCCTGGCAGTTAGCCTGTTAATTAGGGCAGCTTGTGCTAATGAGTGTGTTTATACTTTAAGGGACCTTGACACGACTGGAGGCCGTGTTTTAACTGTAATCACTCAGCTGAAATAACTTATTTAACATAATAGTATTAGTAACAGTGTGTTCAGTGTTTTCAGTAGGTTAGCATTAGCTATTAGCATTAGTTTCACCCTTCTCACTGCTATATCGTGGTCTAATTTCTGTCCAAATTTCAACTTCTGATTTTCAAGTTAAACAGCATTCAGCATAAAATATGACCTGACACTCTTTATTTTATTTTATTTATTTATTGGTTTATTTAACAGGGACATTGTACATTGTAAATGCACCAGAGTTAGTATAATGGCTATTTTCCATCTGCAGGCCCTGGACTCATATTAGATTGTCACCCCAAACAGTAGCACAAGGTTATAAACATGCAATTTTTAAAAAACATAAATTTTAAAGACCCACGTACAAGACGAGTTTTCCAATACAAATATCCACAGTCCACATGCGTTTTCAGCTACTGGTTCTGTTTGACTGTTTGAAAACAACATTCCAGTCCCAACCCTGGACCTGGGCCGTGCACATCGACCCAGCGGGCTGAATAAAAGCCGTTAAACCTGCAGATTTGCTGGCGTTTCAGGATGTAACGTGGTGTAAATGCTCCTTGACAGCTGCCTCATCGCCAGCTGATTCCAGGTCAGCTGTGGGAAAGCCCTCCACCTCAGCTGACCGCCATCCAGCATCAGCTTGAGGACCTAAAGCGAGCAGCAGTCGGGTCCAGAGGAATGTAACCCCTCTGTTACCCCCCACCCCTCCCCGGTCGCTCCATCTGCTCCACCATTGGCTGCAGTCAGAGAGCATGCGGGGGGAAACATTCCTTTGGTGGCCCATTATAGCCTGCTCAGCCAGTGGGAGGGGGCTTCTTTACTAAAGGGGGGCGGGGTATCCTGTTTTTTGCCCAAGAGGGAAAAAAAAAGTTGTAGTCTGTCTTTTTTTTTTTCTGCAGATGTGGTTTGTGCATCGGGGACGACGGGGAGAATCTGTGTGGGTGGAGGTCAGGCTGTGCCCCGTCAGCTGAGCGATGGCGTCCTGTCGCCCGGGGCTCGTATTGACGTGGTCGGTCTGTCGGCCTCCGTGCTGCAGTCTAATGTGTTTCAAAGAGATTTGTTTACGGTCTGTTTCTCCCTCACTGTCTTTGTTGCGAGGAAGGCGTTGTGTTTTGGGGCGAGGGGAGGACTCGGGTGCGTCCGAATGTCACAGAAGCCATGAAACCTGGGATTCAGTTTATGGTTCACATCCACTAACGCTCGTCTCGCTAATTGTCACCGTTCACAAGCTCACTTCTTGGCCATTGTGCATAGTTATGAGGATTAGTGAATGGCATTTCCCACTGATGAATTAAAATTGGCAACAATAGGGACTAAGAATTTCCTTTTGGTTTGCTGCCAGTTTGCATGTTGACTGATTTAGCTGCAGACTCCCCTCTGTCGTATCTCCTACAAGAAATATACCGACTGGTTTTTGGCAGAGGCATTTTGATCCGCTTGCCTTTGTTGTTAGGAGTAAATGGCATCTGTCTGGGGTATTTGTGTTGACCTCTGCACTGTGTAGTCACTACACTGATACATTAGTTCACATTTAAAGTGTATTTTGTCCAAGTTCATTCATTATTGTTAGATTGTGACTAAGAAATCCTCAAATAGAATAACAGGCTGCTAGAGGATTTGTAAAGGGCAAAATGATAAGGATAGTTTAACTGCATAAAAGCTGATGGCCATTAACAAATGGATACATCTATCGTCAAATCTATCATTGATTTTATTAGAACTGATGAACTGAGCACCGTTAGTGAATAAATCAGCTCAATTGAACATCAAACTGAATGTAATTTATCAAACTGACCATTAAAATCAGTGTGACTGTGCATCAGTCTTTATTTTGAGCCATTGTTTACACTTAATGTCAGTAATTCCACTTGAGAAGCCTGTTATTAACCATAAAATGCTATTGTAGCGCAGAACTGCTGATAACTGCTTGTAAAACAGTACATTTATCGACAAATTCCTGTACTAATAGTTGAGAAACATGATAAAAAGCAGACAAGGACAATAAAATGCTTTTCTGAGCTGCGTTTATAAAAGAATTTGCAAGAAACCCTTCATTTCATCCAGATTAAGATAGTAAATAATATTAGCTAGCTTAGCACTCGGTTGTTAGCAGTCAAAGAAACACATTTGTATGAGTTCAGTTCTGGTGTTTTTTTTTTTTTATTTATCTGACAGTATTCACTTAGTCTCAAATGTTACACAAGTACTTAACTAACAAAATGTTAAATCACAGTTACTCAGTTACTTTTTTTGTGCTAACAGCTGCATACTATGTTAGCTAACTTTTCTTAACATCTTATTAGCAAACTTTGGATTTTTTTAGTTAAATGAACATTGGTGCATATAGCTCTCAAATATATTTATTTTTTATCCCTTTCTATTTACTTATTGCTGATATTTAAGAAATCACAGCAAAAAATGTAAATTATTTCCTTTAGAGTGTCTCTCACTGATATTTTAAATGCTAGATGCTAACAGCTGATGCTAACATGAACTTTTAGTCAAGTTTGATTGTAACAGACAATCATTTTCAGTGTTGACTAATTGCTGACTTATGTCGATTAATTGTTTTGGCTTTTTAATCATTTTTGACCATTTTTAACTTTTATTTAGACAAAGATGTTGTCCCTTTTAGGTGGACAACTTGAAGGTTTTCAGTTAAAGGTCACAGAGGAGGAAAGAAACCAGAAAATATTTACATTTAAGAACCTGAAATCAGATCATTTCACCTCATCTCTTAAAAAACAGAGTCAAAGTCATTATTAGGATTGTCGTCATTTGAAGTTAGTAGCTAAAAAGTAGTAGGTGAATCATTGTAGTTCCACTTCTACCATCAAAACCCCAAATGAGGCCGTTTCTTTTGTTAGATTAGTGTTTATTCTTTGTGTATTTTGTTAGATTAGTCTTAATATTTTGTGTCTTTTGTTAGATTTGTGTTCATCCTTTCACATATTTGCAGGATAAATGCCATGGATAACTGATACTGTTCTGGAATCACATGGTCGACCGCTTTGAGAAACATCCCTTTTAGATTTTTTTCCTTTAATTTGTCACCGTCTTCATACAATCTGAAGCTAAAGTTGACGTATATGTTGGTGTGAGTTCGAAGCCCGCTGTCGACGTCTCATGTCAGAGATTGTGTGTCTGTTTTTGTTCTAATGCAATCAGTGTTTCTCAGAAGTCAGAGGCAGAAGAAAAGGGGATGTGTGTGTAGACTCGGTGTGTGTTTAGATGCCTGTTGGTGAAGGGCGGGGGCACCATTATGTTATGGGGGGGGGGGGGGGGGGGGGGGGGCTGTCGACTGCTTCCCCCCACTCTGGTTTCCAGCAGAGCCACATAGCTGTGGGTTTGTCTGCCTGGGGCTGCTGGTAAACACAGTGCAGTTAAATAAACACAGGCCTCTGGTCCTCACCTACTGCAGAATGAACCCAGACCTTCAGAACACACTGGGTCTCAGATGTGAACGCATTATGATCCACCTTCAGTCCGTTTAACACAGGAAATAAACAGAGAAACATGGTGAAAATGACTGTCTGAAACTGAAGTTGAGACACATGACACATTTTAAGTATTAAAATATGAGACTGAAGGTTTCCACGGTCATAAAAAGAGGCAAAAGTCATGAAAATGAACTTTATTTGTAATAAAATTCAACAGGCAAGACAGAAAACATGGAGACTGAAATGATTTTTTTTAAGAGTGAAAGAGCAAACACTGTAGAGAAACATCAACATTTTTCTTCAGCTGTCAAAACAGATAATAATACCATTGCAAGTGCAGTAAACTGGTCCTTGAAAAGTCTGTTAACATAGTTTCTAAAATAAAATCTGTTATGTGCTAGTAATACAATAATAAGGACAATTCTGTCAATGATTCTGCGAGAATAGTGACATGTTTAACTTTTAGGAATGGACGTGAAGAATTACAAAACAGACAGAAAACGTCATTTCTACAGTTATGATAACGGTCTCAAAACTCTGATTATAATGTAAAGGACTCTTCAGCTCATCTACAGCAGCAGCATCTGTTAACATAGAAATAGAGTCAGGTATCGTCTGCAAACAACCAGCTCCAGCGCAACATGGGCTCAAATATTGAAAAGGATGCGTGACAAAACATAGACAAACTTTATAAGAGCACCAGCATGCAAAAATTTCCCATAATGCCCCTTTAAGTGATTAAAAAAGACTTGAATATGCTATTTAAGTCATGTTGTAAATGAGGCTTATTAAGGAAATCTGAGAACTCACTGTAAAAGAACAACCAGTAATGCACAACATCTGATCTGCTGATCTAAACGGCATCTAATTGAATCTCATTTAATTATGGGACTAATTTCTGGTCCTTAGTGGAAGCCAATAAACCAGAGTAATAACTGATTTTGGTTTTAAATGATTTTTTATTGTTAGAACATGACAAACTCAGAACATTTTACAAATCTACTGGTAAAACATTCAGATCTTCATAACATACACAACGTTTTGTCAGTGGTTTGGTTTATGATAACAGACAAAATGAACCAAAAAGCCTATATAAACATGTATCTGATGGCGCTGAAGGATGCCGTGGTTTATACCCATGATGCAGTGCTTCCTAGTCATCCCTGTGTTGTGCATCCTCACTGGGTGACACTGCTATCTTTGAATATCTCTGCTTGCCTTTGCATTTCTGCCGTCTCCATGGCTGCAGAGAGCAGATAGTGTTTAGACATGTATCTGCCAGGCTGCAGCCTCTCCATTGTGAACCACAGCGCTCTGCAGGGCTCTGTATTTTTGGAAACAGCATTTCAGAGCTGTATGCTGCATCATCCTGCACCTGAGAGGAAACCAAAGAGCTCGCATTAAATGAAAATTTGATCAGAAGAACGAGAAGCGAAAGCCTCGTCTTCAGATGCTATTTTAGAACGTCCACATAAGACCAGCGACCTTATGGTTATAGATAGATGTGTGTTACAGTTATAGATAGATGTATTTTACAGTTATAGACAGATGTGTGTTACAGTTATAGATGTATGTTAGTTATAGATAGATATATGGTACAGTTGTAGATATATGTTGCAGTTATAGATGGATTTATGTTAGTTATAGATGTATGTTACAGTTATTGATAAATGTATGTTTGCAGTTATAGATGTATGTCACAGTTATAGATAGATGTATGTTACAGTTACAGATAGATGTAACTTACAGTTATAGATAGATGTAGGTTATAGTTATAGATAGATGTGAAATAGAATAAATAGAATAAACTTTACTGTCATTGTACTCCATGTTACAGTGAAATTGTGCAATTGTGTGTTACGGTTATAGATAGATGTAGATTACAGTTATAGATAGATGTACATTATAGTTACAGATAGATGTATGTTGTGGTTATAGATACACGTGTTTTGTTGTTATAGATAGATGTACATTACAGTTACAGATAGATGTGTGTTACAGTTATAGATAGATGTGTGTTACAGTTATAGATGTGTGTTACAGTTATAGATAGATGTGTGTTACAGTTATAGATAGATGTGTGTTACAGTTATAGATGTGTGTTACAGTTATAGATAGATGTGTGTTACAGTTATAGATAGATGTGTGTTACAGTTATAGATAGATGTATGGTGCAGTTATAGATAGATGTGCATTGTGGTTATAGATATATATATTTTTTGGTTATATATAAATGTATGTTACAGTTGTAGATAGATTAGCACATTTTGGGTGGATGTGTTTGATTGTGGGTGAGTTAATGTGATGTTGAGCTTTAAAGGATTGGAATGATTTGACAAATGATGCAACAAGATGAAACTTACGTGAAAAACATCAATGATCCAATGAGAAAATAACTACACAAAGGACATGATGAGGTGAAAATCACACAAAAGGTGCAACAAGACAAAATTATGTAAAAATAAGTAAATAAATAATGTAAAACGTGCAACAGGATGAAGATTACACCAAAAATAAAAGGAAAATGGCACGAAAATTACACAAAAATGATACTACTAAAACAAGATGAAAATGATGTGAGAAGAAAAAATAATGCAATACAAGCAAAAAATTAAGCAAGATTAAAATGACATAAAAGTCGCAACACAACAAAACGGATGCTGATGATTTGACAAAAAAATGTAACAAGATGAAAACAACAGAAAGATGCAAAAAGAGGGAACCTGGTCACGTTTCTGTCGTTTCCTCTTTCCATAATTGAACGTATCTGAATGAGGAACAGCCCCGTCGTCGCCGTCGTCCTTAATCTGCTCGTCCTGTAGAGGTAACATCTGCGAGTGAAACGCCCCCCATCCGGAGATTAACCCCCCTTCCAGACGACCAGATTACAGATCCCACACATTGAGTCGGCGATAACGGCCAACGAGAGGTGGGAGTGAGGATTTACTGTAGGTATCATGAAAACCAGCCTGAGAAACACAGAGTTTAGTGGCATTAATATGATCAGAGCTGGAGTGATTTCATAAATGACCAGTAGAGCTCAGGGAAACCAGTTAAATTCATCTAAGACAATCAAAATGGGTAACAATATGATAAAAAAATTAACAAAACGAAGCTACAAACTATAAATTACAGGTTTATATAATTATTCTTCACTTTTTTTATTCAAAACCTTTTTGTAAATTTTCAGTGATGCCCATATAAAATATAAAAGTTTTTTTTTTTTTGTTGGTACTACTATTTTTATTGTAATGATTATCTTCATTATTGATTAATCTACTGATTTGTAGACATTATAGCAATTAATGATGTAACGGATGCAATAAGATACAAGTAATGTGAAACATGTGACAAGACAAAAATAATCTAGAAGACACAAAAAGATGAAAATAATATAAGACGCAACAAGACGTAGAACATATTTTAGACATAGGAAGATGAAAACCAGATAAATCACATGATTGAAACCGATTTGCTAAAATGTTCAGTTGTCGGTTGAATGGGACAGAGCCAACAACCTGGAGGGGGCGGGGCCTGAAGTGGCTCATGTGCATTTAAAGGGCCAGCGCTCCAAACCACCTTTCTGGTGTCATTACTCAGAAATAGGGTTGAAGATGGACCTGTGGAGTTGAATGAATGAAGAATTCAGACCCAAGCAGAGCATTTACAGTTTATGGAGAGCACAGGGAAATGTTTGAAAATGCATAATTCCATTTAAAAAAAAAAAAAAAAAAAAAAAGCAAAAATATCACTCCTTTAAGAGAAATAAGTGCAATTGTACCAATACTCTGCCTATTATTAAATGTTTAGTGCTTTTGTAGATCCACTTCTTTCTGTAATGCACCTGTAAATGATAAATGTTTAAATGACATAATACTGTTACAATTGCACTTATTTTTCTGAAGAAATTTCAGGTTGTTCATGTTATTCACATTATTTAAAGAATAGTTTGTAGATGAAAACATTTTTATAATACAATTTTACTCTTCATTCTGAAATATAGAGTTGTTGTTAGGGCTGTGTATTGGCAAGAGTCTGGCGATACAATACAAATCACAATACCAGGGTCATGATACGATATATCATGATACTGTTAAAAGGGCAATTTTTTGTTTGTTTCTTTAAAAAATATATATATATATTTCCTGGAAGAATTGAATTACACCAGAAATATGCACAAATACTAAACCCATTTTTAATTTGATCAGAACAGGATCTAATGCTATATCACAAAATTTTTTGTAATTCTCCTAGTTTCCAAAGGAACTAACATCTGCCTCTCAGACAGTAAAAAGTGCTTTTAGAATGCTTCAAATAACCATTATTTAATAAAACTGTGTTAAATAATAAGTAAAATATAAACAATAAAGAAAACCAAAAAAACAAAAATGAACCTGCACCATATCTGTGTTTGAATAAATACCTAAAAATTTCAATACAGTGCTTTTTAATATCGATACAGTATTGTGAAATGAAATATCACGATATACTGCAGAACCGATATTTTCTAACACCCTTAGTTGTTATTATGTTATTATTTTACTGGTCCGGCCCATTTGTGATCATATTGGGCTGAATGTGGAACCTGAACAAAATATGTAGCATAAAGAGTGTGATTTCGATCAAATAGAAGAGAATATGGATGGATGTTAATATTTATGATCAGTGTGTGTGTGGTCCAGTCCGACCTGGACATGAACCAGGTTTAAGTTTAATGGTTTTGTGTCTGAATGGGGTCCATGTTGTGCTGATACTGTTGTTGTCCACGGTAGATGTGGGCGGGGTCTGTAAACATGGCCACACCCAGACAGGTTATCGTCCTCTGGGACGGGCGTGAGAGGCCGAACGACACTAAAGCACCGACACACAACAAACAGGCGTCGGTGTTGTGTTAACAAAGGCCCGGTGGCTTCATCTGGGCCTCGGCAGCGACGCTCCCACATCTGGACGCCATGTTGGTGGATCAGGACTCTGGTGGATCAGGTCTTTGGATGAGGGCTTTCGTGCCAGACCCTCACAGTTAGACCGGCATTAAACAGATACTCCGATAATCCACTGTTCCACACCAGACATTTGTCACATTGTGGAAAAAATGTGCAAATTTGACCTGCTTGTGTGGTTTTTTTTCCCTCTTTCTTTTTGCAGCTGTGAATATTTTCCAACCAGAGCAGTTTACAGAAATAAAATGATTAAAATAGAGCTGGTGGGAGACGTGGCCAAAAATGTTATCATGATAAAACATGTTCGTATTGGCTGATACTTAGAATTATTAGGAAACATATCAAATAATAATTTTTTTTTCCAGTTTAGAAGCAGATTTTTGGATCTGAGTGAAAGTTGAAGGAAACAGATGCTCATTTGTGGAAGTAAGTTAGGTATAAAAGACGCAGTTAGGTGGAACACAGTTTAACTAAACAATTTAACAAACGCGACAAGATAAAATTACATAGAAGATGCAACAGAATGCAAGACAAAAATGGTGGAAAAGATACAAAAAGTTAAAGGATGAAAGCATTGTTTAACAAGTAATGGAAAAATGTGCCGAGCTAAAAGATGCAACAACATGAAAACAATGTAAAAGATGCAACAAAATGACAGTAGTCGTTTTTCCATTGACCCTCAAATTGCGCGACTATAACTTTTGCATAAAAATTTGCCTAATGGAAAAACAACAATTTTACCAAAACTTTCATTCTTCAATTAAAAGTGTTTGCGCTGGCAAGAGGGGGTTTTTTGGGCATTGCAAAATTGGTATATCACGCAAAACTGCAATGGAAAGACCTTTTCTCGCAACTAGAGTCACGTGAATAAGAAAGACTGGATGTTGACGGACGTTACAACAAGTGAAGAAGAAGAGTTTTAAAAGAAACATGGCGCGGTATGTGTGGACACACCAGAAAACCAAATAATTTTTTAATTTAGTACGCGATAGATGGGTAATATATAATAATAATAATAGTGAATATATGTGTAAATCAACACGATATTTATGTTTGTCACCATATTTATGGAGTGACTTCTTGAGTCATCTTGCGATAATAAATAAACAAATCATCACATTTCTGAATTAATGGAAAAACTGACATTACTCACTTCTGTTTTTTAGACATTTAGTAAATATGGGTAAAGTTTTGCACAGATGTCCAATGGAAAAGCCACTAGTGACATAAATAACAGTAGCAAGATGAAAACGGCGTAAAAGACACAATGGCATTAACAAAATGTAAAAGATGCAAAAAAAATAGAAGATAAATTACATGAAAATGAGGCGAAATTAACACAAAGTAGAAGACACAACAAGATGAAACTGATGGGAAAAATATCAAAATGACAGTAAGACGTGACGAAGTGGAAGATACGAGGGTAACGTGACATTAAAGATGGAACGAGACAAAAAAAGACAAAAAAGACACAAGATGAAATTGACGTAAAAGATGCAAGAAGTGACAACAAGATGAAAATAACATTAAAGACATAGCAGCACAAAGAAACATAAAACATGCAACAAGATGAAAACATTGTAAAAGATGCCACGCGATGAATATGACATTGAACAGATATAGTCGTAACTCAAAAACAACATAAAAAATTACATAAAAAAAAAAAGTTCTTTTTTTAGTGTTTTTTTCTGACTGGATAAAAGAAAGAATTCTGTTGCACTAAATCTAAGTATCATTCTATGAAAATGGATAATGATCTATGCTCCTCTGTGCTACAGTAGTAGAATGTAGTTCAGGGTGTGTGTGTGTGTGTCGTCGTGCTTCAGTGGTTTTCTGTATTTGTTTTCAGTTTGGGGTCAAAGGTCGTCCGTCTTCAGCGACCCAGTGTCATAAAGCAGGTGAACATCGGAGTTGGTTTGTTCGGTCGTGGTCGGTCTCTGATTTCCTCTGAGCTCCTGATGTTTTATTGATCAGCTGTGGAACTGGGGCACTGGGCAAAGAGGTGACGAGGAAAGACCTGATGGGAAATGTGTACATGTGAAGGAACTACAGACGCATGTGACGGTGGATTAACCCCACGCATGGGAAAAAAAAAAACAAAAAAAAAAAACAACACAACTATTCAGCATCAGTACAACATGGACTTCTTTGAATAGACCGTGAATCTGCTGATGGGGTGTAGATAACGTCTGCTGTGATGTAATGAAACTGACCCTTCATTAGGTCTGTCCAAGAACGGTCACTTTCCACTTTCTTACGTGAACAAAAACAGACAGACATGATAAGCATGTCAGTGAAAACACTCAAACACTAACAGACGTATCATCATAGGACCAGTGTGTCTGAATTCAAGCCAAAACCTAAGAGGAGCAGAGACGTTGGATATAAACAGTTTATTCAGCTGAACCATCACTGTTAATTATTACATACTCAGTTTTTCTGGTTCGTTACTGATCACAGATATGGGGTTTGTAGACAGAACAGAATAGACTTTAATCGCCATTTGCACAGATACATCGCAGTATAGGTACATTGGAATTCTTGTGTGTTTCCCGAGTAACGGAATCCAAAAAAAAAAAAAAAAAGACATGAACAAAAACAGAAACAAAACATAAACACAGCTGAAACATATAAAAATCGGTATTGCACAAACACAAATACACACTTGTAGAGTAGAGTACTGAATCAGGAAAAAAAAAAGATGTATGACAATGTGATGAGGTTTTTCCAGTGCAATATGACTAAATGATCAATAAGATATAGATCAGATAAAATAGAAATATCATTAGCTCTAAAATATCAGCAGGACATTGACAGAAAGGATTATAATGTGTATTTAAGAGCTACATTCATAATAACACATGAATATGACAAATAGAAACACATCAGTTCCTTACTTAAGATGCTAAGTAGCATCAGCTTGATACAGTTACGTGGAAGCAAAGAATAATATGTCACTTGTAATGTTTCAAGTGTTTTTATTTGATGTACCGTATATGGTTAATCTCATAGTACAATTTCTTAACCTGAATTTACACATAAGTATCTTAATGATATTCAGTTTGATCAGTTTACTCTATTACATAGCTTAATGTGTAGCTGTTAGCAAAAAGAATAATGACTATCTATGGTGCATAACTATTAAAACAAAAAACAAAACAGTTAAATAACTTTATTGATCAAATTGAATATCTAAATAATGTTCAATTTGATCATTAAACACCTTTATCTGCTCCAAAGCAAGATGCTAACTGTCATTAGCTCAGCATGTAGCTGTTGGCAAACAAAGACTAACTTGCCTTTTGCATTGTTTCTAGTGGTTTTTATGTGATTATACACTCCTGGTTCAGCCTTAAATGGTGCATAACTATTTAGCTTAAAGATAAGACATGATTCACTCATTGTTCAACACATTTTTAGATTGATCAATAAAAACACCTTCATCTGCTCCACAGTAGGGCGCTGACTAGCATAAGTTAGCGTAGCACTGAATTGCTTACAAAGAATAACTTGTTCCATGCTATGATGCTTGTTTTTTTTTTGTTATATAATGTATTAAATCACTGTCTTTCTGAAAATTAAAATGTTTGATGTGTAATTAATGTTCAGATTGATCAGCAAAACTGCACTGGTCCAACATATGATGCTAATTAAAGTTAGCTAGCTTACTACGCACTTGTTAGCACATAAAGACAGCTGTGTGTTAATTCTTAGTCATTTATCTTTTAATTTAGGTAGGTATTTATCACTTTAGGCTTAATGAATACTGTATAACAAAGAGAAATGCTAAGAACACAGAGGTTATTATTTTTTTGGTAATAACTGTGTGCTAAGATGCTAACTTTAGTATCTGACTTATTTGTTAGCGTCTCAAATGGCCCATGTAATATGTTCCTATCTGTCTACTTTTATTAAATATTTGAGAACTGTCACTACAGAAATGTGCTTTTATTTCCTGTGGAATACCTGATTTAAGTGACTTAATGAAGGGTCAGCTTCCAGTCACTGCTAATTTGTGTTTATTTATTTAAAAAAAAACCAAAACATTAATTCCTAAATTTCACAGCTTTATAAATGTAGATGTTTTGTGGTTTCTTTCCTCTATGACAGTAAATCTAAAACATGTTGAGACCAAATGGGACTCATCAACACTTTGACTCTGTTTTTGATGCTTTTCAGACTGAATAACTGGAGTCCAGAGTTAAATTGTGCTGCCGTTCTCTGCACCTGATGCATGAACCGGAGCAGCCTGTGTTGGTTTCAGTGCATGTAACAGCATCATTAAATATTTACTGATGGCGCTCGGCCTCCAGGTTCCTCTGCTCTCATTTAGACGCTCGGCTAACAAGATAATCCCACGCAACGCTCTTCCTCTGGTTGTGCGACTCTTGTTTTACAGTCGGAGTTGTTACGGCAACGGGCTCCGACAGCAGAGTCCGGACTCCCCGCGTCTATTTTTAGGATTCGTCCAATATGTTTGTGTCCGTCGGTTTTTTCAGGTGGTTTTTATGTATCTGTGGGGCTTCTGTGGGTCTGGTCTGGGATCAGCGGGACCGGCTCGGGGTCAGATCGTGACCCTCAGACGTGGTCCCTCTGAGACCCCGGGCCCCGAGGCCTTAAGTTGAAACACATGGGAATGACAATAGCAGCGAGTTTACAAGGTTTAAAGCACAAAGAGGCCGAGGAATGAGATTAAACCCACACTGGAGTTCATCCAGTTTTTGGACGTGTGTGTGTGTGTGTGTGTGTGTGTGTGTGTGTGTGTGCGTGTGTGTGTGTGTGTGTGTGGACGACAGATGACATTAAAATACAGCACACACACACACACACCAGGATAAACTGAGGAATTAGTGTCGTCTGTTTTAATGGGTTGAAAGTTTAACACAAACCTGTCATAATGTCTTACACATGTAGAAAACAGCTGTGGTGAAGAGTCAGACACATTAGGAAATAGAAAAGATTAATAGATTTATCAGCTATTTAGATTATTTTCCTCATTTTTGTCGACTTTATAGATTATTTATTGCATTTTTTGATTGTTTTTTTTATTAATTCAAGAATTCTTTTGTTCATTTTTGAAATATTTGTTTTACCAATTCTGATAGAGTTTTTTTTCCCCAAAAAATAGACTATTTCATGCATTTTATTATGTAGCTTGTATTTAGATTCTTTTTGATTATTCTTCCCATGTTTGCTTTTTTACTGAACATTCTTTTGTTAATTTTTTAAAAGGTTTGTGTTAATTTTTTGCGATTTATTAGATTATTTTACTCATTTGTATTTATTTTCACATTTTTGTTAATGCTTTGATTATCTTCCTCATTTGTTGCTCGTTTTTTAAATTATTTTTCTCATGTTTTGCTCACGTTTTGATTTTTTTCTTTGTTCATTTTTAATATTTAGTGCTTAGTTCCATGTGCCTGTTTTCACAATATTAAATCAAAAATGAGAAAAATTAGTCTTCACTTTTATTAAACATGTAGTTTTTGTGCTTTTGATTGTTCATATATCGATATAATTTTTCATTTTTATAATTCTCTTCTTGTCTGTGACAGTAACTGAATGACCTGGATGTCATTTTCAATTGTCACTTTCCTCATTTTCTGTTGTTTTATAAACCAAACGTCTAATCACTTAATCTGGACAGTAGTCGGTGGATTAAAAGGACAGTGAAACCTCCTTCCGTCGACTCTTTTTCTTTGTTTCAGACACAGATGCTCAGTGTTCAGACAGATAAAGACAGTGATAAACAGGTTCATGGTCGGTTTCTCCAAACACACTAATGCTGCTGCTGCTGCTGTTGTCGTTTGCCTCAGGGTTGAAACTGAAATGGAAAACAGGAGGAGAGTTTCCCCCTGTCTTGTCTTTTACTCTACTTGAGCTTTTCCTGCTGAGTTGAACGTGTTTAGGATTGGATCATATTGGTTTTCACGATGAACAGTATTTGTGCTTATTTCCTGTTTAGGCTCCAGTTTATTGAAAATCCTGATGTATTATGAATTGGAACAAATGCTGAAGGTTGAGGATACATCCATGCTGATGTGTTTTAATGTAAAATGAACCCATAAAGACCCAGACATCTACCACCGACCAAAAGCATGGACTGATCTAAAATATTTCATACCTGTGGATCCAATAATCCTATCAGTACATGTAAATAATTTGTGTAAAATGCAGTTTTCCAGCTTTTCCTGGTCATCAGATATGACCCATTTGGATGTTCAGAGGCTCCGTAGTTACCGTGGAAACACGGAATCATGGAATCATCTTCTACAACATTGATTTGATAAATGACAGTGGATGGAGACACTTGGATTATGTTCAGTTAATTATACTTTGTTTTGCTGAAAAGGCCACTTTTTCTTCAGTTTTAACCCTTTCATGCATGAATTATGAGAACCTTAGTTGAGGTTTTTGTTTTGTTTTTTTTGAGTGGTTTTATTCCTCCTTAGGCATGAAAAAAACAATGAGATTGAGTTTTTTTTTGTTGTTTTTTTTTTCATAGATTTACAAAAATGTCCACTCAGCTACACCATGAATTTTATTCTTGAAGCAAAGAAACATGTATTTAAAACCCAATATCATAAAGTGATATGAAAACAGTGAAATGAAACCATGTTTAATGCAGCTAATCTGATGTTTTCTCACATTTTTAACATATTCTAATGCTCGTTATTACCCAGTTCATGGAGATAATATGCAAAAAATAACCATTAACAATTGATTTCCACTCAAGAACCAATCAAGAACAGCAAAGTAACAGTAATGGTATGAATTGCAGTTTATGAGATGATGCATAAGTGTCCACTGTGTTGGTTGATATGGAACTAAAACAACTAAACCCATGAATGTACAAGAGAACAGCTGGAGAATAACTGTCCACTGTAGTGACCACTATGCATGAAAGGGTTAATATAAAGACCTTTGAATTTATTCTGAGTTTTCATGAACATCTAAATTAAATATAGGAAAATACATGATGTACAGTTAATAAAAAAAAAAAAAAAAAGCAAAATACAGAGGATAATATTATAATAAATGGTGATAAATCGCTTAAAAAATGTTAAATAGACTGAAAAATTAATTTGGGAACTGACACGGAAATAACACTTGGTCTTTATGGGTTAACCCACCGGTGACCAAAAGTATCTACTGATCCACTAATTCTATCAATCGATGTAAGTAATTGGTATAAAATGCAGTTTTTCATCTTTTCATGCTTATCAGATATGACCCATTTGGACATTCAGAGGGTCCGCAGTTACCATGGAAACACTGCAATCTTCTACAACATTGATTCACCAGTAAAACCCATGGAGCTGGATCAATGACAGTGGATGGACACACTGGGTTTATGTTCAGGTAGTGATAGATTTTGCACAAAAAGTAACTTTTTTTCATCAGTTTTCTCTGTTTTGATATAATAATTTTTGAATTTACTTTGAATTTTCGCGACCTCCAAATTAAATATAGAAAAATTCATGATTTACAGTGAGCCATGCAAAATACAGAGGATAATATTTTAATAATTGGTGATATATCATATAAGAAAGGTTAGATAGAGAGAAGAATTCATTTGGGAACTGACACAAAAGTAGCACTGGGTCTTTGTGAGTTAAATTAATCTTTGTCCAAATTTAGACTCGGAGTTGAACGAAAAGCTGGAAGTCAAAGCTAATGTCTTGGTTTTCTTTGTAAAGTTCTTTAAAAGAATCAGAAATGTATGTATTTACTGATAAAACCCAATCACAGTGGTTAATTAATGCTTCATCAGTCTCAGTTTTTATTCATAAACTACAACAATGCGGACACTTTAAACGTCGTAGAACGTCTTTGGTCGTAGGTTGTGTGTCGCTTCAGTAGATTCAGAAGTAAACCTCCTGGGAGTTGTCGTAGTGGAGAAAGAGGAAGGAAGCCTCTGAGGTTTCTGTGGTTTTCAGATCCTTCAGTTTTTCAGGAACATAAAGACGTAACACATTTAAACAGACCCTGGACCTCTATGATTCAGACCCATTGACTGTTTGAAGATGGACACCGCTTCCTTTTGTTGGGTAAAAATGAACCCAATGCTGTGATATTATGTTGTGACGCAGTTTTGGAGACAAAATCTGCACAGAATCAGGGTTTTCATTGGTTTTCAGAAGACTGTGGTCCTGTTTGGGTTCATTGCTTGTTTTATACTCTCCTGTTTATTGTACAGTGTCCTTGAGTGCCAAGAAAGGCGCCTATAAATAAAATGTATTATTATTATTATTATTATTATTATTATCATTATTATTATTATTATTGTTTTCTGGGGTCTGGAGGTCCATGCGGGATTAAGAATGTAACTTTTGCGTAATTTATGGAATATTTTTGCCAATGTATGTGCATAAAACATTAGAAATGCAGCAAAACTATCCATCCAGCTGCAAAACCCCACCTTGGAGAGGTTGTTTTAGTTCTATTTCAGTCTAACAGTGTTACTTTGACTTGAATTTGTCTTCATTAAAGGCCAAAATGGGCGTGAAAACCTCAGGTAGTGGTTGGTTTCCTACTGACAGATTCTGAGCTGCTATTGGTCATCAGAGCTGCCAATCAAGCTGTCATCTCTCTGATTGGTTTGTTCTCATGTTATTTGAAAACATAAGAACTAGAACATGAATCTAAAACGTCTGAACTCAACCCCTAACTGATGGTTTTTTAGATGATGACCAAATGATTTTTAATGGATGATTTAATGACAGTTTGGAAGAAAAAGCAGATGATGATTAATCGAAATTAATTAGCCTGTAGTTTATTAAACCGGATAAAGTTAAAGTTCTTGAGTGAATTAATCGGACTCACTGATCATCAAACTGTAAGTCAGGGATGCTAAACATATGGCCTGTGGACCAAAACCAGCCCACCAGAGGGTCCAATCTGGCCTGTTTGATTGAATGGAAAATTACACTGAAAATATTAACAATTAAGGACGTCAAAATCATTCTAGTTCAGGTTCCACATTCAGAACAATATGATCTAAAATGGGTCAGACCAGAAAAATACTCTGATAATAACCTATAAATAATGACAACTCTATTTTTTTTCTTTGTTTTATTGTAAAAAAAAAAAGTAGAGTTACATGAAAATATTTACATTTACAAACTATCCTCCTCACAAAAAATATGAGTAACTTGACCAAATATGAACAACCTGAAATGTTTTAAGAGAAATAAGTGTATTTTTAAACAATATTCTGGCTGTTATTAAATGTTTTGTGTATTTGTGGATCTACTGTGATCATTAACCCTTTCATACACGAATTAGGAGAACCTTAATCAAATTTTTTTCATGAGTGTTTTTATTCCTCTTTAGGCATGAAAAAAAAACAATACGATTGAGAATTTTCTTCTGAAAAATAAATTAAAAAATAAAATAAAATAAAAAAAAAAAAAAAAATGATGAAAAAAAAAATTCTTATGAGCGTATTTTTCATGAAGTTGCAAAAATGTCCACCCAGCTGGACACCACATGTTTAATTTTTGATGCACAGAAACATGTATTTACTGATAAATTGTGCCAAAACTATGGGGAGGGCTTGTGATTCTGGGGCTTTATGCTCAGGAGAGATCTACATAATGTTACCAATTCATGCCAGAAAAGATATGTAGTGTCTTAAAACTTTAATAAAGATATGTGTAAAAAAAAACAAACAAAAAAAAAAAACAAAAAAAAGAGAAAAGAACAACAAAATCCATGAATATATAAGAGAACAGCTGTAGAATAGCTGTCCACTGGAGTGACCACTATGCATGAAAGGGTTAAGTTGTTTTAATACTAAGATGAGGCATAATATTATTAAAATTGTACTTATTATTGTTATGAAACTTAAGGTTGTTTATGCTCATATTTCTTAAAGGATATTTTCTAGATGCAAACATTTAACTTTTTTTTGCTCAAAAACAGAGAAAACTTAGAAGTTGACATTTTATTGTAGGTTATTATGTTATTTTATGATCTGGCCTGTTTTAGATCATATTGGTCTGAACGTGAAACCTGAACTGAAAAGAGCTGAAGTATTTAATCCATACATGAGTCCGGGTCTCAGTGGAACCGGTTTCTAGTCCGATCTGAAAGACTCTGATCTGAAACTGAGTCGTGCTGGTTTAATGGACCGGGTCGACGGCTGAAAGACCAGAGAATGTCACCTGGACCCGGATCTGAGTGGGATAGTGTGCGTCTGTGGTGACATTAAACCCAGCGGTGAACGGAGCGTCCAGTAGCTTTTAGAGCGTTTTTAGTCAATAACAGCGAGCCTTGGCATTTCAGCTGACCCCTCTGCCACCGTACAAAGCGCCGCCGGTCTTAATGTGGGTCAGGGAAGTCCTCTGGCCTCCCCGTCATCGGCCACGGGCCTACTATCCTGTCTGATCCAATCAAAACCAGCCTGGAGGGGATTATGTGGCGACCGTCCCGGCTGAACAAAGCCTCCTCTGTTGAGTCTCTGCTGTGCATGTGGCGTTAGCCCAGACCCTGGTACTCGACGGCATCTCCACGACGACTCTGCGCCCTGTTTGACGTATGCGTTCGAGGTTTGGGTTGGACGCCGTGGTCGTAGCGATGTGACGGTCGGTCATCGCTGCAGCGTGAGAATCGCTCTGTGCTGTTTCCTGTTCAACCACGAACCGTCAAATACTGCAGACGACACTGGTGTTAAAACTCACTGCTGATTCACTCTGACAGGAAGACACGCAGGGTGAGATAAGGCCACGGTGTTAATATCTGTTAGTAAAACGTCTAATAAGTATTCGTGGAAAGTGTAACGCAGTGTTTTTCAACCTTGGGGTCACCTGAAATTTCTAGTAATTGATAAAAAAAAAAAAAACATAAAACAAAACAACTTACTAATAAAAATATGTAGTGAGTTGACAGAGACAATCCCAATCCATAAAAGACAAACTGAAGCTGAAACTGAAGCACTGTGGTTCTGTTTATCTGTCAGATGTTCATTGTGGTCAGTTTCAGATGCTGCAGCTCTTTCATAATTCATAGTTTGAGTTCTTGTTTGTTCAGTATTAATTGTCCTCCTTGTAAATCCAAACTGGACTGACTGTACATATCCTGACCAAGGAAGATAAAATTCTTACTTTGTGCAGTAATCTACACCTGGATTTTCTTCCCCCGTCCAGAATAATATACATTATATAGACTAAATGTCCTCTAAAATTAACATTTATTTGCAACATAGTATAGCAAACACTTACATGATCAAAAACAAATTAATTTTTGCCCAAAAAACCCCAAAATGTCTCTGTTTTGAATGTCTGGGGTCGCCAGAAATTTGTGACGTTAAAATGGGGTCACGAGCCAAAAAAGGTTGAGAACCACTGGTGTAAAGGTTTTTATTTATTGGCGAGTTTAACCCATAAAGACCCAAACAGCCACCGGCAACCAAAACCATCTACTGATCTAAAATGTTTATTACCTTCTGAACCACTAAACCCATCAATATGTTAAAATAATTGGTGTAAAATGCAGTTTATCATCTTTTCATGATCATCAAATATACCTGTTTGGATGTCCAGAGGCTCTGTAGTTACCGTAGAAACACTGTCATCTTCTACAACACTGATTCACCAGTAAAACCCATGGAGCTGGATCAATGACAGTGGATGGACACACTGGGTTTATGTTCAGTTAATGATAAGTTTTACTGAAAAGTCCGTTTTTCTTCAGTTTTCTCTGTTTTTGATATAATAACCTTTAACTTTAAACTGAGCTTATATGAACATCTACATGATCAGTATCTACATTTACATGATCACAAGATGACAAAAACGTAAAAATACAGAAAAGATGAAAACGTCCTAAAAGATGAAAGAACACGAAATTGTTAAAAATGTTGTAAACAATGAAACATGATGAAAACAATCTTAAAAATGTTGTAAAAGACAAAAATAATTTTTATTTTCTGTTAAAAGCATTGATGTAACGTGACCAAAAAGGCGTGGAAGACACAAGATAAAAATGTAAAAGGCACGAAGACAAAAATGTTATGAAAGTCAAAAGAATTGAATGGAAACATCCTAAAAGTTGCAACAAGGAAAAATCAGACATAAGACGAATGTTGTCGAAGATGTAAAATGAGAACATTGTAAAATAAAATAAATGCAACGTGAAAACATTGTAACTATGTTACAAGACAAACACACCTGTAATCTGTGATTTTGTGATTTATTTTCTTATAAATTAGGAAAATAAGTGTGATCTGAGTTGTTATTGATTGGTTTTTGACTTTATTTATGATCAGAACATGATAAACACGTGAACATCTGATCAGTCGCAGTTTCCAGGACGACTGTGAAGATAATATATGTTTCACATCCAAATATACTGGATATAAATGAAGTAAAAGCTGAAACATTTTCTGTTTTAACTGAAGATGTGAACAGAATAAAGCTGGAAGCCTAATAATTATCAGTATCATGGTAATTATCAGGCTGAAGTGGTGGTGTAGATCTCCAGCTGTGATGAAGATGAAGGAGACGATGAAGAAATGAGGTGAACAGTGATGATGATGAGAGAGGAGAAGACTTGTGTGTTTTTACAGTAGGAGCAGTTCGACAGTTCACACTACAGACATCAGGTGCTGAGATGCATTTTAAACCTTCTAAAAATAAGATGCTGTACTCCGTGGTTGCCTAGCAACAGGCCCGAAGCAGGACTGCTGGTGCTGCTGTGGTTTCCCACGACGACCGAACTCCGATTGCAGATAAAACTGAAGCGACGGCGCTAAACATGCATGCGAGCGACGCCGCGTAGACGTGGGGTTCACCTGAGAGCGACGGCCGACTCAGGTGAAGCCGGCGAAACCTGAGACGCCAGCGTCGGGTGGAGACGCCAAAGTGTCTGATTCTGAGAGGAGAAAAGATGAAGGAGATGAGCTGAACCACAGTGTGACTGTGTGGAGTTTGAAGCATCACATCGACCTGTTATTATTAACCTCAGAGACGTTAGAGTCGTTTAGTTCAGCCCAATGTGAGCTCAAGTCAAAAAAATAACATAAACCATAAATAATAATCCAAACATTCTCTTTGTTTTAGTGTGGAAAAAGGAAAATCACGAGACACCACGTACAAGCTGAAATTTAAGAAAAATAAGTGTAATTACAACAATATTATCTCAGCTTATTAACAACTAACAGATCACAGTGGATCAAATACAAATACATAAAACATTTAATAACATCAGAATATTATTAAAATTACACTTCATTTTTTTTTAGACATTTCAGGTTGTTCATATTTGTTTGTTGTTGTTAACAAAAAAAATTATTCAGCTATGTGCATTAATGTGGGCGGGGCTTTAGTCAGTGTTACAGATGGAACAATAAACCCATGAGTCTGATAATCGATCAGTCATTTCATTAATGTTAAAACTTTTTCTCATGACCAGAACTTGACAAATGTTTTACCTTCTCTTGAACTATTGTAATGTTTAAATCTTTTCCTAATACCCTGAATATGTCAGAGTAAAATTAAGTAAATATCTATTTTATATGTAAATATTGTAAACAGGGAAACATCATAATTATCAAAAAATTCTCAATTATGAAAAATAAAAGTGTCACCATGTCAACAAATTTATTATTGTAAAATCAGCCCATTTTATTTTATTCATTTATTTATTTTATTATTCTGGATTCAGTATCAAAATAAAAGCATGTTTTTCTATTTTAAGTCGTATGTCTTATCCTAGTTTTATTTGGTCTGAGTTGCAAAAAAAACCCCTAAATATTTCAATATAATCATTAAAATACACTCAATTATTGACCATAATAACCACTATTTCACTTTTTCTCCACTTCCTGCATATTTTCTCCATAAATGACATCTTTAATGCTGTGTTTTTTTTGTTTTTTGTTTTGTTTTTATTCCTGTCAGTCTGTTTCTGGATCAGTCTGTCACTGATTCACTGTTGCTTCACGTCCGACTGATCCACGTCCAACGCTGTAATATTAAAGTCATTTTAAAGGGATTACCCCAACCCCCCTGTCCCCGGTGTTAGCTGCACCCAGAGGGGCTCTAATGGGGGGGGGGGGGGGGGGGGGGGCAGATCTGTGGGGGTCCACAGGAGGCTTCTTTCCGGGGTTTAGGTCCAGAACATTTACAGAGATGGGGGTCGGACAAAATAATAGGAAAGATGTTTAATTGTGGAGGAAACGAGCGTCAGAGCAGAGATAAGAGACGTTATACATGTGGAGGATTTGACTGAAGTGGAGTCGTATAAATAGATGTAGATATGGACGGACAACGATGAAAAAAAGAGCAAACACAGGAGGCATTAATGTATTTAGAACGGGGGGTCAAACTAATCCATATTCAGACCAATATGATCTGAACTGGGCCGGTAAAATATTAACATAATGACCTAAAAATAATGACAATTCCAAATTTTAATCAATGTTTAAGAGTGAAAAAACACTTTGGACAAAATCATTGATGCTATTGTGACTGTTAGTGTTCTATAAAACTGACTATGAATGAAGGAATAATTCTCACATCACCAGATGTCATGATCTATTATGAAAAAAACACTGTATAATAAGAACAATAATAATAATAATAATAATAATAGTAATGAACTTCTATATTATAATAGCCAAGTGCCCTCTGTGTGTGTGTGTGTGTGTGTGTGTCTCGGGATTCACGCAAAATCCGTACAGAGCTGACTGCTGCTGTTGGTCAGACTTATGTATTTTTGGTCAAAGAACAGACTAGTGAAAACACCAAGTTGATTGGACTAATATTTTGGGAGATATTAATAATTTTGGAATATCCATAGCAATTATAATCACGTTGCTATGGCCAGAATACTTTGGCGGTGACTGCTGGACAAATGTGGTACAGCATGCACAAATACACAACAGCAGAGAGACTAATGCATCTAGAACCAGTGGATCCACACGGGTCAACACACTAATAATAATAATAATAATAACAATAACAACAACAACAATAAGAATAAAAATAATAATGATATTGTTTGATTGGCGTTGGTTGTCGTGGTGATTTTCCTGTGTCCGTTCTGTTTGTGCATCCGCCGGTCAGAGTCGTCCTCTGGGACCGGGGGGTTGTGTTGGGGGGGTTCTGGAATGTGGGGTGGGGGGGGGGGGGGCTGTGTGTGTTTTTTACGGGTCATCAACAAGCGGAAACAGAGGAACAAACAAAGCGCCGCTCCTTGTACCGGTCGGGTCTGGACCTTTTCGGCCTCTTTTACGAGTTCTCCTTCCTCCTCTGCTAATGACACCCAGCACCAGGAAGGAACCCAAACCCCCCTGCACCCCCCTGCACCCCTACCCCCACCCCACCGGTCTGCAGTTAGGACCATGATGTCCTCCTGCTGTCAGCGTTAATGACTGATGTTCAGTCTCTTGTCTTTTATGACACTTTCTCTGTTTTAACTGTGTTTTCTTTGTTGCATTTGCATATTTAGCTTTTTCTATCTTTTCCTTTTATCTTGTTTCTTCTTTTATGGCTAATTTAACAGTAAAACTTTCACTTGGGACCAAAAATCAGCCTTTAAACTGAAAAGAAATGTTGATAATTATCTATATTTAGCTTTGTCATATTGTGATTATTTTCATTAATTGTCTACATTCACCTGCATTAAAGCAGCTGAATGAAACAAGCAGAAATAACATCATTTACGTGTTCATTTACATTTAGGATTGATGTGAAAAGATGCTGGATTTCTGCAGTTTGTTTTTCATCTTTTACACCATTCTTGCATTTTTGCAATGGGGTTTTTCATTCAGCATTTTTCTCCTTTTTCTGTTTTCTTCTTTTACGAACAATTTAACAGTAAATTTAACTTTCACTTGGATCAAAAATAAGTCTTTAAACTGAAAAGAAAGGATGATCCGTCAGTTATGATAATTATCTTTATATATTATTGGGATTTTTTTCATTAAGCGTCTCCATTCACCTGTCCCTATAACAGTCATTTTGGGCAGTTTTAATCTGTCTTTTAATAACAGCGTCTTATTTCTTCTGCTGTGAGTCCCAAACAGGAATACGGTTCTAAATTGTGTCGATAAGCATCTCTTTTTCATCAGGTTCATGTGCATAACGTCAGTTGTAGTTTTTCTGTGTGTGTTAACCCTTTAGTTCCACAGGTCTGACAGGCTTTCTTCAACCGTCCTCTACTTCTTTTCCTCGTTCTGACTCGATGTCGCTCTGAGTCTTGGGTTTGATTTCCTGTAAACTGCTGACATTGAGCGACGTCGTGTATTAAAATTGTCCGCTTAAGGGCGTCTGAGGACACGCAGAGACGCCTCCATGTGCACATACACCCAGTTGTTGACACAGCGTTTGACCTCAGCCTCCTGTTCAGAGGCAGGAAGTCAGGAGGCGTCGCACCTTTTTGACTCAATTCGACTCCTTCGCGCTTCTTTATGTTAACGTGTCGTGATACTTCCTGTTTTTCTGCACATCCATCTTTATGTTGTAGAAGAAGAAGACGCCGGCAGGGGGGTGGGGGGTGGGGGGTGGGGGTGTGTCGTGTTTCACATTCCAGCGCTGGAGGTCGGACGCTCACATACCTTTAAAGCATCGTCCTGATCCAGGGTCTGCGTTGGTTGTGGATGCGTGTCCGTCCTGTGGTCGTGCGTCTGTTGGCGTCGCAGGGCCGACACCTGGCTGCTCTGTTACATCACCGCTGTCACCTTGACGGGCTTTAAGTGCGTTGCCTTATAAGGTAAAAGCGCGCGAGGCGGGCTGGGAGGAGGAGGAGGAGGAGGAGGAGGAGGAGGGGCAGGAAGAGGCTGTTACCGTGACAATGCTGTCTGCTGCCGGGCAACTGGGCCGTCCTGAAACTCCAGTCTGACCACATTCTGCAGCACAAACAGCGCTCTGTGGTCCGACGTGTGCAACGCTGCATCGTTCAGTTAATGTCTCATTCATCCTCACGTCTGATACGGTTTCAGTTATTGCTTCATTTTTATCCAATCCAACTTTATTTGTAAAGCACTTTAAAACAACTGCAGTGGACCAAAGTGCAGTACAGAAGAATAATTCAAACCAAAATAGAAGAATAAAACGCAGAAATAGATTTAAAGACATAGAAACTGTACGAAAAAGAAAAAGTGCTATACAGAAGAATAAATAAAACCCAAATAAAAGAATAAAATACAAGAATAGATTAAAAAGCCATACAATTAAAAACAACAAAATAAATAAATAAAATAGATAAATAACAACAACAATCCACTACCAAATTAAAAACAACTGAATAAAGATGGTACCTTCAAACTTTTATCAAGAAAAAACAAAAACAGAACAAAATTAGAATTATTTACACAAGGACCTGAACTCATTACTTAAGTGGAATTTAAGTGCAGATAAAAAAAAAAACCTTTGGTAGGTGGGATTTGGTAAATTTCCACATTATTTTTTGTACATGTACTTCTGTAAGTCATGCTATTTTTTTGTATTGTTCCTGCCTACATAATATACACTATATGGACAAAAGTACATGGACACGTTGAATTCAGGTGTTTCTTTTCTAACAAAACAATAATATTGTATTATATTGGGATAAATATCATTGCATTAGTTCGTTTGGTTTAAATTGTTATTATTATCTCCAAAATGCATCAGAGATGGTTTTTATTTAATTTCAGTATTGATTTTGGGGTTTTTTTATTTTTTTTTGGGTTTTTTTTAAATCCATGACTATGATTTTAAATGTTCTTCCTCTAAATTTCTAAAATATTTTTCCTGCTCTGACTGTAAATAATATTTTCTACCACACCTAACCATCTACTTTCATTACAATCTCCCATTAAACTTTAACCCATAAAGACTCAAACATCCTCTGGTAACCAAAAGCATCTACTGATCTAAACTGTTTAATAACTTCTGATCCACTAAACCTTTTAATAAGTATAAATAATTGGTGTAAAGTACAGTTTGTCATCTTTTCATGGTCATCAGATATGACCCATTTGGACGTTCAGAGGCTCCATAGTTACCATTGGAAACACTGTCATCTTCTACAACATTGATTCACCAGTAAAACCCATGGAGTTAGATCAACGACAGTGGATGTAACACATTTGTTTTGTGTTGAATTAAAGGTAGGGTAGGAGATGTTTTCCTGGAGCATTTTTTACTATATTACTTAAAATCCCCTTCACACCTCAATTGCAACCAATTAATTAAATGCTCTAACTCAAAAATAAAAAGTTTTAGTCACCTGTGGAACGGACGGGACCGAAAAAACACCATCCAATCATTTTAAGCGGCCCATCGAAATGATTGTCTATCAAACTCAACTGACATTTGTCCCTCCCCCCCTCCTCCCTGTGCCAGTACAATCCAGTACTCTGGAGGCGTGGCTTCGGGGGGGGGGGGGGGGGGGGTTGAAGAAAGGGGTTTGGACTTTTGAAATGAGTATTTTCAAAATACAGCTTGCTCGAACCATTTTTCCAGGATCTCCTACCCCACCTTTAATGATAGATTTTGATGAAAAAGTCACTTTTTCTTCAGTTTTTGATATAATAACCCTTAACTTTAACGTGCACTTTAATGGATATCGATATGATCAGTGACTTAAATATCGGAAAATACATGATTTTCACTGAAAAAAAGTAAAATACAAAGGATAATATTATGATAAATGGTGATAACTTACTCAAAGAAGGGTTAAATGGAGATGAAAAATCATTTGGGAACTGCCACAAAAATAACACCAGGCCTTTATGTTAATCAAATATAGATGTTTTTATCTAAATCATCATGAACAGGACATGTTACAGCTGTAGACATGATGTGTCCCAATACTTTTGTCCATATAGTTTATAAACATCAATATTTCCTGACAATTTTAGAAATATGTAATGAATGAAAAGTATTGAAAACAGCTGGGTCTACACACTGCAAACTTCCAAATCTTACCAAGTGTAGTTTTCCTCATTTCTAGTCAAAATATTTTTTACTTGAATTAAACCAAAAAATCTGCCAATGGAACAAGTGAAAATTATCTTGGTAAGATTTCTTGAAATAAGATTTTCCAGATCTATTGTCTAAAAATAAGTTCTTATATCTCACTGGAAAGTTCCTCTTTAGGTGATTCTGTCTTATTTTAAGTGTGATGAGATATTTGGACTAGAAATGAGAAAAACACACTTGGTCAGATTTAGATTCTTTCCAGTTCATCTCTTAACTCCATTCATTTATTCAGAATATTCAGCGTTTTTCCAGTTTCCTGAAAAATAACCATTTCGGACATAAGAGGTTTCCGCCCGACAGCGACGTTATGTTTGTTCCTCGTTTGCCGCTCGGCCTTCTGGGACTTCGATCCACCCGCCGTCACCACCGAAAGCCGAGCACGTTCTGGTTCGTGTCCTCGCCGCGTAGACGAGGTTTTTTTCCACTTAACGGTTAAAATAACTGAGCGCTGACTAAGTGCGCGGTGGCCGAGGTTAGCGCTTACTCACTATGTATAGCGGAGTTTACTCACAGGTCACGTGACATGGCGTGAAAAAATGCCTGTTTGTGTGAAAAAACTGCTGCAGTAAAAATAGTTGTGCAGAGCCTGGGACGCCACAGTGGAGGTTACATCGGTGGAATAGTTTCATTGGCCTGGAAATGCAGAATCAGACGTTCGAGTGTCCCATAATGTGTGTTTTAACGGCCGCCACTTCTGCTTTTCCACCAGTGACTTCCTCTGTCAGGCCTGAGATGGTTTCAGATGGTTTTTATCAGCCAATGATAAAAATAAACTGTATGAGCTCTGTGGTGCAAAAAAACCCAACATGACCCATGTTTGTGTCACAGACCTGATGCACTCTGATTAAACGGGTCATTTTAGTTTTTCTGCATCAGCTTTAAGGCTGTGATGAACAGAATCTGCTTCTGTGAACTGGTCTGTTTACTGTGACGTTTACCCACAGTGGAAAAAATACACTTCTATCATATGTTCAATTATTTTAATGATCTTCTTCTGTCTTGGATCAGATGATTTAAGTTAAAGCTTGTCTTAAATTATCTGATCTTATCTTCAACTCTCCCTCTCTCTCTCTCCCTCTTCCTCTCCTCTTCTCTCCTTCCCTCCCCCCCTTTCCTTTCTCCTCTCTTCTCCTCTCCCTCCCCCCTCCTCTCTCCTTCCTCTGCTGTCCCTCTCCCTCCCCCTCTCCTCTCCTCTCCTCCTCTCCCCTCCTCTTCTCCTTCCTCTCCTCTCCTCTCTCCCTCTCTCCTCCCCTCCCCTCTCCTCTCCTCTCCACTCTCCGTCCTCCTCTCCCCTCCTCTCTCCTTCTTCCTCTCCTCTCCTCTCCTCTCCTCTCCTCTCCTCTCCTCTCCTCTCCTCTCCTCTCCTCTCCTCTCCTCTCTCCTTCTTCCTCTCCTCTCCTCCCCTCCTCTCTCCTTCTTCCTCTCCTCTCTTCTCCTCTCCTCTCCTCTCCTCTCCTCTCTCTCTCCCTCTCTCCTCCCCTCCCCTCTCCTCTCCTCTCCTCTCCTCTCCACTCTCCATCCTCCTCTCCTCTCCCCTCCTCTCTCCTTCTTCCTCTCCTCTCCTCTCCTCTCCTCTCCTCTCTCCTTCTTCCTCTCCTCTCCTCTCCTCCCCTCCTCTCTCCTTCTTCCTCTCTTCTCCTCTCTTCTCCTCTCCTCTCCTCTCCTCTCCTCTCCTCCTCTAACCTCCTCTTCTCCTTCTTCCTCTCCTCTCCTTCTTCCTCTCCTCTCCTCTCCTTCTTCCTCTCCCTCTCCTCTCCTCTCCTCTCCTCTCCTCTCCTCTCCTCTCCTCTCCTCTCCTCTCCTCTCCTTCTTCCTCCCCTCTCCTCTCCTCTCCTCTCCTCTCTTTCTTCCTCTCCTCTCCTCTCCTCTCCTCTCCTCTCCTCTCCTCTCCTCTCCTCTCCTCTCCTCTCCTCTCCCTCTCCTCTCCTCTCCTCTCCTCTCCTCTCCTCTCCTCTCTTCTCCTTCTTCCTCTCCTCCCCTCTCCTCTCCTCTCTTCTCCTTCTTCCTCTCCTCTCCTCTCCTCTCTCCTTCTTCCTCTCCTCTCTTCTCCTCGTTTCTCCTCTCATTTATTATTGATTAAAAAAACACCATCAGTCCATTTACTGTCCTCAGATTGACCTCACATGACCTGCTGTTTTCTCCTGTTGCTGGAAATGAACAGAATCAACTGGAATGATGATGTCGACTGAACTGATTGGCACCACATGAATAAAAAAGGGAATAATAGGCACGTAATCAAAGGACATGAACTGAAAATGAGCAAGTACATGTAGATTTAGGAGTAAATGTAAACTAATATTCATGGTTATGTATTCATTTGTGTATAAACACATGTTTCTACAGTTTTTCTTCATCTTCTTCTTCAGATTAATTAAAATTTTTTTTATGTATCTTCCTTGGGACAATGTTGATAAAGTTCCCAGGTTTGAGAAATTTAGATTTTTGTAATTTTGACCAGTTTCTGAAATATCTGAAATGTGCCTTTACTTATAATTGTCCATATTTTGATGGTTTATAACATGTAAATGGTTACAGATATCAACATAATTACTATTGAGCACTGATAGGAAGTCATATATGGACTTTCATTTGGGTCCATGACCTTTGACCTTGGGTGACCTTGAAGGGTCAAAGTCAAGGTCATCAGTGTCTAGATTTCAACAATCTTCTTCTCCGAAACTAGTGGTCTGATTAATTTTCAGTTCTAAATGTATCTTCCTTGGGACAGTGCTCACAAAGTTTGTTCACAGTTTTGAGAAATTTTAGATTTTTGACTAATTTTTTAAATACAAAAATTTTGCTTTTGCTTATAATGGTCCATATTTTGATGACTTGTATAACATGTAAATGCTTAGAGATGCCAATATATAGCTGTAAAAGCAACTTATCTGATGTAAGCAGATGTTTGAAGGGGCAGGTATTGTAAGGTTTCTTTATCCTACTCTTTTCCAATAATTTAGATTGGAATGAATAAATAAATGAAATTAAATGAATTATAGTTACTATTGTTCACTGATAGAAGTCATACAGTTGCGCATAAAATTATTTAACCACTCTTGTTTTCTTCAGTTTCTTGTTCATTTTAATGCCTGGTCCAACTAAAGGTACATTTGTTTGGACAAATATAATAATAGCAACAAAAATAGCTCATAGTAGTTGAATTTCAGAGCTGACATCTATCCATTTTCCATGTTTTCTTGATAATAACCAAAATCATTTCAGTTCTTACATCAGTATCTATGGCATTGTACTGACAAAAACAGTACTTTTAGACATTTCATGTTTTCTTTTCTGTCTGTTTAAGTCACATGATACACACAGGAGTTAGTACTGGATTGCATAACCATTGTTTTTGATGACTTTTGATGGTCTAATAATTTTTCCCAACACTGTATATGGACTTTGATTGAATTAGTTGAGTTCTCCTCCAGTGAAAGTCCTGCCCACTCCTATTGTTCGATTGATCTGCATCCAAACCATACTGAACATCCAGACTGGAACATAGAACAGAACCTGAAAACCTCACAAATTCAACTTGTTATTGATCCTCAGTACCCATGAGTCCTATTTTTGTTCTATTGTGAAAGCTGAAGGAACAAGATGGTGATTTGTAGCTTCAAATTAAACTGCAAAAATTAATAATTTGACGTTTTTGGTGACGATTATCAACTCTGACTGATGTGAAACTGTTAAACTTATAAAAACTTTTCCTGTCAGATCTACTGTTGACGTATAATCGGAAGCGTTGGGTTAAATAATGTCCGTCAGAGCCTTTAGATGTTTTATCTTTCTGCTTTAGTGACTGAACACTGCAGGTGGTTTGGTTAAACAGAGTCATTTCAGTGCAGGCTTTGGGTTTTCATTTTCAACCGTACAGGAAGTTTTCTGACTTCTGTGTTGATGAAATGACGCCTCTGTTGAGTCATTTGGCTGCTTTTCATAAGCGTTTTCAGGCCCAGGTTGTAAAACGGTCTCATTCATTCCAATGGCCGACCGGTTCATCATTAACTCATCCATTCTGCTGTTGGTTTCATTCTGATAGAACATTTACTCATCACTTTCATCACATCAGGCGGATTATTTTACTTTTATGAAGAGTTTGTCCATTGGAATAAATGACTGTTGTATTTCTTTGTCCTGTGAGTTAAAACTTTGTGGCTGTAGTTGAGTTTTTATTAAGTTCTGCTGCTTTGAGACTGAAGTTTAGTTTCATATTGAATATTTTGGTGAAAGAACTGCTGCTTTAGGGCGAAGTCAAAGGAAGGTTGCAATAATCTACACCAAACTTTTGTTTTGGGTAGGTAATTACTTATATTTTAGAAAAATGTATTTTGAAATGAGAAAAAATTTGTGGAAAAAAAAAACAAAAAAACATGAGGAGTTTTATGAGTGTGAATGTTTGGAAAGTGACAGTTTTGTGCCGTTATTCTGGGTTCATTTTATAAACTACATTTATTCCAAATACACTGATATTTGACTATTATTATTTTCATCAGGGTTTGTTTGTCTTTTTGTCTGTTGGCAAGATAACTCAAAAAATTATGGATGGATTTTGATGAAATTTTCAGAAAATGTTGATACTGGCACAAGGAACAAATTATTAAATTTTGGTGGTGATTGGGGGGGAGGGGTGTTGTAACGTCTGTCAATATCCTTTTTTTTATTCATGTGACTCTAGTTGTGGAAAAAGGTCTTTCTTTTGCAGTTTTGAGTGATATATCAATAGCGCTACGCCCGAAAAACCACCCCTTGCCAGCGCAAAAGCTTTTAGTCAAAAAACGAGTTAGGCGAAATTGTCATTTTTCCATCAGGTAAATTTTTATGCGCAAGTTATATTCACGCAATTTGAGGGTGAATGGAAAAGCGACTACTCACTGCTCTGTGTTTTGCCTTCATTCCACAGGGTGGGGTGGGGGTGGGGGTGGGGGGGTGCACTGAGCATGCTGAGCAAGAACAAGGTCTATTCTATCAGCACGATTTAAAATCTTTCCTATTGAGCAAACGGTTGCGTTTTTATGACTGTTTAAAATAAACCCTACATTCAGAACGCTCACCACAGACACGTCAGGGGTTAAAGGGTTAATCGCTGTTTTCACAATATAAGACGCAGTAAAATGCTGCTTTTGCTTCATGGAAGTCGATGTGGCTTTTGTTTTCTGTTCCCTGAAGTTTTTCTGTGAGTTCATCGACTTTTACATTAAACTGCTGAGTTTTCGCTGACGTCACACAGGAAACAGGAGGTGTGAAGTAGATAATGTCGTCCACGATCCAAGCTGCATCCACCTCTTTTCCCGCCTTCCTCATGCATGACTCACGCCGGCGTCTGAGGCCGTAAAGCGTCAGGTGGCTGATTTTTACTGGGCTTCACTCCCACTCTGCTCAGGGGTTAATGTTTTACGTCTTGTACAGTTGGATTCATTGCTGCATTCCTGGAGAATTAACATGGACATCCTCCGCCCCCGCTGCTTCCTGTGCTGTGCCTCTAAAGACAGGAAGTGGCTACGCCGGCTGCTGATTGGCTGAGGGCAGTACGAAGCCGTGGTGTGATTATAAGAGCGGCGAACATACACACAATGAGAAAAACACCACCACTTTGATCTGCAGTTTGATAAAGACACAGGAAGAGATGGAAGATGTCTAGATGGAGTTTAATAATAGACTGAAGTCTGATGTCACTGAGAATAAACGCAAAATACGAGGGAAACACCAGCAGGATGGAGGTGTTTGGATAGTATGTGCGTTTGCATCCTCAGTGTAGAAGCTTCAAGTGAATTAAGAACATGATGAACCAGGCCATCGATACGACTTTAGAGGCTTTTGGGAAAAATCTACAGGAAATACTGAATCTGAGAAAATATATATATATTAAAAAAACTCCACCATTCAGTTACTGATTTTTTGCTAAATTACTCAAATTTAATGTTTGAACAGTTTTCCACTTTTAAATAACCTCCAAAGACCTGATAATCTGTCAGTAAACTAAAACCATTTGCTGATCTAAACTGTTGAATACCTGTTGATCCACTAATCCTATCAATATGTGTAAATAATTGGTGTAAAATAGTTATTCATCTTTTCATGGTCATCAGATATGACCCATTTGGATGTCCAGAGGCTCTGTAGTTACCGTGGAAACACTGTCATCTTCTACAACATTGATTTACCAGTAAAACCCATGGAGTTGGATCAATGACAGTGGATGGACACACTGGGTTTAGGTTCAGTTAGTGAGAGATTTTGCTGAAAAAGTCACTTTTCTCTCTTTTGATATAAGAATTTTTGATGTTACTCTGAGCCTTTATGAACATGTACATGACCAGTGAATTAAACTTAGGAAAATACCTGATTTACCCTGAAAAATGCAGAATGCAGAGGATTATAATAAATGATGATAAATGACTTAGGAAAGATTAAATGTAAAGAAAAACATCTTTAAGTCACCACGATAGTTCCATGTAAAGTGAAAGAATGTATTTTTTGTTGGTTCCGTTTGCAGAAAAATTGTGATGGGTCACATTTAACAATGAAAAAGGACATAAAACACATAAAAACAGTGTGAGCAGCAAATTAGAGCACACAAAAACACAAAACCTGTAGCTTAATTTTATAATAGACATAATTTTTACACTATAATGAAATTCACAAGTATAGATTTACATTACGGTCCACGCTGCCGTGTGAAATCATCTTTTTTATTTTTATTTTTTTATCAGTATGTTACACTAACTCAAGCTAACGCAGGCTAAAAGCGCAAAAAGATGTGAAAGACTGACTGTCAACTGAGTGAATTGAACATGTTGGCTTAGCAGCGCTAATGCTAACAGCTCTGTGTAAAATATAATTATTCACTAGTAGTCAGGGAGTGTAAAATAAATAGAAACTGAGCAGGAAAGTGGTTGGGATCCTCAGTCTGTACTGGTTTTATCGGACTTTAAAGGACTAGTGATACTTCTTTTCCGATACATGAAACTTTCTTGTAGATCAGAGTGTTTTTGAGTCGTTCTCCTGGTTCTGAGGTGATGGATCCGTTTATGATGATCCTTTACACCAGACAGAGTCGAGACTGAGGAGGATTTAGAGGATGGACGGGGTTGGATGTGAGGCTGGGAGGGAGGACAGACATAGCTGACATTCCTGACATGTCTGTCATGTTCGGAGGGATGACGCTCATCTGTCGCCTCGGCTTCTTTACTTCCACCTCCTCCAGACTTCGGCCCTTTCTCCTCTTCCTCTTTGTGCACACTTGGCACCAAGTTGGAAAATGTTTGTGGTTTGTTTTTTTGTGCCACATAAGACGACTCAGCGAGAGTTTAGAGGAGTTAAGGATCCAAGCCCGGGTTCTGTCATCAAAACATGCTGAATTATACACAACGGGGATGTGGATTCCTACACAAATAACAGTTTGTTTAACTTCTCTTTACTCTCGCTTTGCTTCTGGTTCGTAAACGTCTCTTCCTCTTTAACTACAGCCACCGTGGCCCCTCCCCTCCTGTTGAGAAGACCCCGTTCCGCATCCCAGATCAAAGTCTTTCACCCATTCCTCAAATCACCGAACAAGACCCGGTGTCAGTTAAAGCTCTGGAACCCTCCGGCCTCCTCCTCCAACCAGGACATGACTTATGGGCTTTGCATTTTTCTGTTACTGTTCTGTTGAAGTGACAGGAGCTGCTTTAGAAGGAACTCCAGAAATAGTTGGAAAGTATAGTTAGAAACTGGCTGAGTGAATAAACTAAGCTGCAGGAGGTGATGCTAAGGCGAGAAAATATCCCCAAAAATGATCAAATCATTGGAAAAGAACTTATCTTCATGTTAAGTATATTATTATTAGTTGATGTCAATGCTGTATTTCCTCCAGTAGTAGCCCACGCCTTTATTTGTTCCCTGTGTTTAACAAGTGATAATGGTTGTAATTAGGGTAAAATAGAAAATAAAATTTAATTTAAAAAAATTAATTAAAGAGAAGGTGTATATATGGGTTAAGTATCCTTGACTACGGTGCTGAAGGTCTAGAGTTGGACCCTGAGTGCCTTCAGTGGCCGCTCACTGATACTAATGTGTGCTAATGCTAGTGCTAATGCTAGGTAGAGTGTGTGTATTATGGGTAACCAAATTTCCCAATGGGGATATTAAAGGAAGCTGACCTTTAACCTTTATCAAAATATTCACATTTACTTAATCATAGACTACCTGATGGGATGTTGCAGAAATAAAGAGCATTATTATTATTATTATTATCATTATTATTATTATTATTATCAACCTTAAAACCAAATTTTTGCTGCTTTTCTGCAAACTCAACACTTCCCACAACTATTTTAAACTAAAAGTCATCTATTGTCTCTGTAGCTATAATTTATTCATTGCTTAAAAGGGCTTTTGTGTAAGCTTCCTGAAGTATTTACAGTTCCAATTGAACACACACACCTGCAGTGGCCGCATTACACAGTAACACTTCAATGACTGATCCTAAACAATAAAGCATTGAAAATAGCTGGACTATATTGTTAAAAGTATTAAGTTAAATTTATGGAAGTAGCACATGATTTGACAGGCACCAGGGGTTTAATCGAAGTTTACCTAAGTTTATTTTTATATTGACCATGACTCATCTCGTAACTGACTCCTGGTTTTTATGAGTAAATATGGTAAATGTCAAATTGTCATTTCTTTCTGAGTAAAAGTTTAGGAAATCAGATGATTATTTGTGGTTTTATGTTTATCTGTGAGAAATGGACAAACTCTTCAGAATATTTCTGAATTAACTTCATTATTGTACAGTTTTTATAAATACATGAGCGAAATTAAGTAAAACAGCAAAAGAACTTAGCATTTTTTTATTGGACTACAAATAAAATCAATAATGACATTGTAACAGTAATTAGTCACAGTCACTGATCCTCAAGGAAATTTGTCAACAACTTAATGTGAAGTTACGCTGTCATATCCCCCTGAGACCCTGGAAAGTGAAAACTTTCAGCTTTTTTACATTAAACAATTGTCTTGATTGGAAACTGCATAATGCAACATTTTTTCAGATACATTTAAAAAAAAAAATTGTATTTTTTTTTTTTTTTTTTTTGTAAATGGAATGTCCTTTGCAATGGACAACATTTTTCACGTAAAACTGTCAAACTTTTGTCCCCTACTGAGGACAAAATTGCATTGCTGGGTCTCAGGAGGATACAATTATTTTATCACCTGGTCCTAATTTTGACAGCACTAACCTGTAGGAAAAATTTGATGAGATGCATCATCAAAACGAACAGCGTGAAATGAATATGAAAATGAAAATTGTCAAGAACATGTATGAAAATTAAATGTCAGTAATTTGACAAGATGAAAAACACTGAAACATTATGTAACTGAAAGACAAATGTGTATCACGATGCTAAAATATATCATTATAATTGCTGTATCATCTCCCAGCCTTCATAAATACCAGATGTTATTGATTTCTTTTTGTAATACCCTGGTTGTAACCGTCCTGGAGGACAGTGTATTGGTCTGAACCATACGATACACCTGGTCTTGTTAAATATTGACGGAACGCTGTGGGTGGTTTTAGACCTCACCGGCTCTTGCAGCTTATTTCTTCACAGCAGGTTTCACAGATTACCTTTTAAGGAAGACTGATTGCTCTGAACTTCCTTAATGTGGCTTTTTAAAACCGGGGTGATTGCACATACTTCTGAGGATTATTATTTTAAGCTGTGGCCCAGAGCAGTGTCTTTTGTCCGAAGTAAACGTGGTGTTTAAGCAACGCTACCGACGATCCGAAAACAGACGTGTGAAATGACAAAACACGAAGATGAGGGAAAATGTACAGAAACTCAGCGACCAGTCGATTAAGACACTGGTCGTGAAGCAACACACTGGGCCTTTGTGGTGGGCATTGTCGACACCCACTTATGCAACACTGGAACTATGTGATGCAGAGTTTAGCAATGAGCCTCCCAGTCCACAGTAGCTTATTGACAGAACAGGACGACATGGCCTCAGATAGTGTGGAAATACGCAAACATGACGGGACAGAGGCCGAGGAAATGTTTTATATTTAAAGTAACCATAGATTGTGTGAAAGTAGTGGATGTAGTCACTGTAACATCTTGAATTTGGTGTTTTTTGTCGCCATCTTGGTTGTTTTAGAGCTAGAAGTGATGTATTTGTGCAGCCGGTGGGTTCTTTACGGTGTTCATGTGGAATATACTCAGTGTCGTGACAAATAAGAGATCACTGGAGATGTTTATTTCTGAGAATTTGTGAAAATATGTGTTTCATGTTTCCATCCATGTGCAGGCCCAGTTCCTGTCTAAAAAACAGTGACCAAAATGGGTTAGCATTTAAGCTAGCTCCAAAAAAAAAAAACTATATGCAGGCAGCCAGAGCACCATAATGACAACTTAAAATACATTTAGAAATAAAAACCTTTTAATTGGATATAATAAATATGTGCATTAGAGTTGCAACAATTAATCTGTCAGTTATTTTAGTATTGATTTGAGGAAAAAATTACCTTATTCTCTGATTCCATCCTCTTAAATGTGAATATTTTATTTGCTTCATTAAAGGACAACATCTCACTCTTTAAAATCTCACTTTCTGATAATTATTTCAAGAAATAATCGAGGCAAACATAAGCAAATGATGTTAATGGATAATAAGTTGAAAGTAAAGGTCCTTGTATTTGGATCAGGACAAAATAAAGAAGAATTCAGCTTATTTTGAGCTTCAAACTCATCAGGCTAATGCTAATGCTAACACCACTGTTAGCTTACTGAAAGCTGACTACAGAGCTAGCTAATATTGTTGTTAAACACCACTAACAAATTCCAGTTTCTTCACATCCATTTACAGGTGTACTTATGTTTAATGTGCTGCTAACTTCACCTCATTTATAAACATATTAAGTGGCACTAGTTGTCATAAATAGCTGCCAAGTAGCTAATAATGCCAACGTTAGATAATGTAGCTTTGATGGTCTTTTTAGCATTGTGACTACAATTAAGGTAGGGTGATCTGTAAAAAAAAAAAAAAAAAGTATATTTGCAGTGTTTTCATCTGCTTGATGAATGTTAAAACATGGTTGTGCTTGATGAGGGTAATTTCACCTTCATTTAACACATTAATTTGTCATATCTTGCTAATTACGCATGAAAAAAACAGAAAAAAAAAGACTTGGAAATAGGTGTAATTATTACATCATGCCAATTTTGTAGTTAATTGAGTTAATGCATTATTTTATATCAGCATTCACTTGTATAAATATCATTAAGAAAAAATCCTGATTTCAATTACTATCATCATTTTGTACACTATTTTCAGTATCAGTAATTTCTTTGAATGTTTCAATAACTGGCTTAATTAATTCTTTTTTTTTTTTTTTTGAATCAGCCACTAAATACCTCTTTTTCTCGCATATCTTATACTTTTGATACACTACTGGCAAAAAATGTCAATTACATCAATTAGTTCTGTCATAAATTTTCAATTAAAAGGCTCAGACATGGTTAGAAATTGAAAGAACATACTGTAAATATCTGATATTTCATTTCACCTTTACTTTATTTACTCCTTTAAATAGATCCTTTATTTCTGGGTAATTCTGAGAGCACATTTCCACTGTGAGTAAAGACTGTGAGGACGCTTCTGATCTGAAAATAGGTTTTGACAGGACACGAACCCTCACAGAGGTCGATGTCGATGCAATCTGACCCCAGACTGGACTGAGAGCAACAAAGACAGGAAGAGGCATAAATAAATGAACAAATAACCACATCGCTTGACACTTTTCCCCTTCCCTCTGCCCCCTCCTGCCGTTATTTCCTCTCTTTTCCCTTTTGCCTTTATCTTTACATTCCCTTCTGTAAAATAAATAACTCTAGGACGTCCACTGTGATCCAGAATGTTGCATTTGAACAGACGCCGGACACTAAAACGACTCTGAATCATTCACAGTTGGAGTAAAAGTAAAAGCAGAATCTCCTTTTTTTTTTTTTTTTGGACTCAGCTGTAGGAATCATCCCAGAGTTGGAGGGAGTTTGTGTGTTGTTGGCGTCTCGGTAATTGTCCGATCACGTTACACAACACCGTCGTCTATGCAGGAGATTAGGATTGCCTCAGTGTGTTTTCCTTCCCTGTGGGAGATGCAGAAATGTGACGGTCATGTAAGACGTCTCCTCATCCCATAATACTCCGACACTCCTCCTTTCCCCTCTGATTGGGTTACAAAAACCATATTTACTTCAGTCATTCCTAAGGCTGTAAGGAAATATCAACGCTTTGGAATGTAATGATATTATGTTTGGTGATTCTCAAATACTGTGCATGGTTTACACGCAAAGACGACAGAAGATGAAGGAATAAAAAGTGAAATACATATTAAATACACTGGCAAAAAGGTCAATGTGGTAAAAAAATATGCACAACAATCCATAATGATAGTTATTAAATGTTAAATTATAATTTCCATGTCCTTTTTTTTGGTGTCCTGGGTGAAAATTGAAGAAACCAAATGACGGTGAAATGAAATTACGTTGTTTTGTCGTGTTGTGGAGAGAGAAAAATTATTAATATATGCATCAAGAAAAAAGTGATGACTGTAACAAGATAAGAATCAGTTTATTTGCCATTTGCAGAAAAACTGCATTGGAAAACGAGTTGCAAGAGCTCAGCATAAAAATACATAAAAGACATTAGAAGGTAAAAAAAAAAAAAAAAAACACAGTAGAAGGTTAAAAAAATGTATACTTTTAAACTAGATTAAACTTAGCTAAAATGACTTAATAGAAGGGAAAGTTTAAAAAAAAAGTTACACATTGAAAATGATTTTAAAGATAATGACATGAAAACAACAGATGTAAAAGGATGAAAATGATGTAAAAAAAAAAAAAAATGCAACAAAATGAAAACAACTTCAGATGTGAAATAGGAAATAAAAGTAAAAGATGTTACTAGATGGAAATGATATTATTGTAACGACACCAAAAGAACTAAACAGATGAAAAAGATAAAAATGACGTAAAATGTGTTCAGGATAAAAATGTCGAAAAATGCAACAAGAAAAAAACGACATATGATGAAGAAAGACGGAAACAAAAGTAAAAGTAGTTGGAGAATGAAAATGATGTAAAAGACATTTAAAAAAGGCCTGAAAATGTAACGAGGAAAATGTTGAAAATGATGCAACAAGAAAAAGAAACACTAACGATGAGACAAGATGAAAATTAAGATCATGTAGAAGAACTAAATGTCATTTATTTAATTAGATGAAAACAATGAAACTGAAAGACAAATGTGTATCAGATGAATTAACACGATGCAGAAATATATCATGATAATGGTTGTTTTATCTCCCAGCCCTTAATAAATCAACTTATTTACAGTTATGTATTATATTTGTATAATGTGTATAAACTCAAACTAACACTGAAGCTCATTATTAACCCATAAACACCCGAACAGCCACCGGTGATCAAAAGTATCTACTGATCTAAACTGTTTAATACCTGCTGATCCATGAATTCTATCAATACATGTAAATAACTGGTGTAAAATACAGTTTTTCATTTTTTCATGGTCATCAGATATGACCCATTTGGACCTTCAGAGGCTCCGTAGTTACCGTGGAAACACCATCATCTTCTACAACATTGATTCACCAGTTAAACCCATGGAGTTGGATCAATGACAGTGGATGGACACACTGGGTTTATGTTCAGTTAATGATAGATTTTGTTGAAAAAGTCCCTTTATCTTCAGTTTTCTCTGTTTCTGATATAATAACCTTCAACTTTAATCTGAGCTTTAATGAACATCTCCAGTGATCAGTGAATTAATTACAGAAAAATGCAAAATACATAGGATGAAATGATGAAATATGGCGATAAATCACTTAGAAAAGATTAAATCTATAGAAGAATTCATTTGGGAACTGACACAAACGTAGAACTGGGTCTTTATGGGTTAAACTCGGCTAAAACTGGTGAATTCTTTATAAAAAAAAATCAACTGACATGAACAGTAAATAAAAACATCCTAAAGAACCTGCTCTTGTCTGTTTCCCATGTCCATCATCCTCCGTCCCCCCCCCCCCCCCCCCCCCTTTCCCCATCCCATCGTCCTCTCCTTAATCCTCCCTTTCCTTTGTTTCTCTTAACGTCTATATTCGGTCTCCTCAGACAGATGTGTTCGTCTGACTCTGTTGGATGAAAACAGTCGGCGTTAAGCTGTCGACTCATATAATGGCATCTGTGAAGGGCATTAGGGCAGCGACGAGTACACGCCAATTACATGTTTGTGTTTTCCCGGTAGGGGGGGTGTCCGGGTCCACTGTGGACGTGGAGTTACCTGTCAGCACATGCAGCAGTGGGCGGCTCCTCTGTCTGCATGAGTTTATAACAGGGTAATGATCACCTGTCCAGACCTGAGACCATAATGAGAGCAGCAGCAGCAGCTCTGCAGAAGGACGATGGGAGTTTAGACTTCAACACGTCCCTCCTCCTCCTCCTCCGGTTCTGTCTTTATTAGTCTTCCGGTTGTTTCCATGGGACCTTATTTCACCCCCAAAAAATTATAGAAACAAGTAATATTTTGATCCAGTCGGAATTATTCTATCATTTACACATTTGATTTTTGTCAGTTTAAAGATAATTTTGCAAGTGAATAAAGTTGGTTGTACAAAAAAAAGACTAAGATGCAAAAAGACAGAAAGGAAAGTAACAAAAAGTTAAACGATAAAATGATGAAAAGATGCAACAAGAGGAAAACAGTGTAAAAGATGCAACAACAAAAAAAAACAAAACTGAAGATGCAAACAGACAGAAAGTTAAAAAAAAAAAAGTTAAAAGATAAACTGAATTAAAAGATACAAAGATGCATCAAGGGAAAAAAAATTACTTAAGATGTAAAAAGTAGTAAGAAGTTGTTACAAAACAAATTATGTAAAAGATGTAATGATGTGAAAACCACGAAACAGATGCAAAAAGATAAAAATGACAAAAGAAGCAATAACAATGTAAAAGATATGTATCGGTATCAGCCAATAATTTTGCAATCATTGCCTCCCTGCAATGAAAATAATTTCTTAAATTGTTCAGATTTGAAGTCTGAAAATCTAATAGTGGAACTAAGTGTGAAAATAAACTACTATGAAGATACTCATCAGCTGAACCTTTTAATTCTCTTCTATTTTAGCAGGAGCTGTGTTCTTTTCCCTCCCTAAACTATCATTATAATATCGACCTTTAAAAGGCCGTTATCGTCCAAACCTCTGCTCTAGTTAATACTCGTAGCCGTGAACATCCTGTTTTCTCCACTTGGCTCCGTCTGTGAATCCTCCTCATCGTTCATCATTCCACAGTCACACACTCTGCCAACGCTGTGAGTGTTTTCATCGGTGTTTGGAGACGTCCATGTGCAAACAGCTGTTCAGCCTCTGAGCCCGAGGGCCGGTCCGCTGGTTGGAAAAGCCTCCGTGGGCCCTCGTGGGTCGCGGCGTGGCCCTCGGGTCGTCCGGTGTCATGTTCCCGCGCTGCGACTCGAGACCGATGCGGCGTCCGCTCTACGGTGACAGGAGGCGGATCCGGTTACGGCGCCGCAGGATGAATGGGGAGGCATGGAACCGGAGTCCAGTGGCAACTACAGCCTGACGGTGGAGGGTCCAGCCCTACCATGCATGAATTATGAAAAAAAGGATCTGGATTTTTTTAGATTGATGGTATTTTTACTCAAAATTAGGCTGAAGTTGAAATGCATTTTGATTTTTTTTTTTTTTTAAATATAGATTTTTTAAGAATATATTTAACCTCCTGAGACCCAGGAAAGTACAAGTTTTGGCTTTTTTTTTTTTTAGTTTTTTTTTAACATTCTTTTTATTGAACATTTTCAAAATTATACCGTTCAGCACAGTACATACAGGTTGTATGAAATATGTAGCAAATTCAAAATATGTCCACAGCAGTGATGTCAAAAGTCCTTATTAAGTCTATTTCAAGTAGTTGCAGAGTTCCCAGATACTCCACGACTTTACCAAACTTTGCTGTAAAGACATCCTTCTGATCGTTAATATAAAATTTTAGTCTTTCCAGAGAAATATAGTCTGATATCAGAGACTTCCACAGATGCAGTGAAGGAGGTTCTTCTTCTACCCGTTTGGTCATAACAGCCTTTCGGCCGAGCTTAAACAAAAAAGTAACAGTATTCTTATGTGTTCTCAATGATTCAGGGGTACATCCTAATAGACACAATAATGGATTAGGCTGGAATTGGTGCTTAATGACCACACTGACCTCAACACGGTTTGCCAAAACTGTTGAATCTTTTCACATTCCCAGAGGCTGTTTTGGCTTTTTTTTTTAATTAAAGAATTACCTTTATTGGAAACATCATGATGCAACAGTTTTTTTCAGATGCATTTTTTTGTGGACAGAAAACCCACAGTTGGGTCTTAGGAGGTTAACTTTAGGAGATCACAGATCAGTCCAAATTGTAAAACTAAGCTGATCCTTTTTTTCATTGAATTGCTTTGGGTCTGTAGAGAATGCCCCCATCTGGTTTGGAAAATGTTACCTTTATAACCATTTGGAAAGGGAGTTTAAACTACGTGTCCACAAATGTGGACGCCATGCATGGAAGTGCTAGATCAGGGATGTCAAATATACGGCCTGTGGACCAAAACCAGCCCACCTAAGGGTCCAGTCTGGCTCATGGGATGAAGTTGTGAAATACAAAAATCAAAACATTAACATTCATTCGAGTTCATGTTCCACATACACATCAGTATGATGATGATCTAGAATGGGTCGGACCAGAAAAATACTATCATAATAACTTATAGATAATGACAACTGCAAATTTTTCTCTTTGGAAGGAAAATTACATGAAAATATTTACATTTATAAGCAGCCCTTTCACAAAAAATGTGAATAACCTGAAAAAATATGAACAACATGAAATGTCTTAAAAGAAGTACATGCATTTTTAACAATATTCTGCCTGTTAATAAATGTTTTGTGTATTTGTAGATCCACTGTGATCTGTAAGTTGTAATGTACATGTAAATATTAAACTGAGACAGAATACTGTTAAAATTTCACTTATTTTTCATAATAAATTTCAGGTTGTTCATGTTAATCACATTTTTAAATAGACATTTTCATAAGGTAATTGAACTTTTTTCGCTCTAAAACTACAGAAACATTTGGAGTTATTATGATAGATAGTATTTTACTGACCCAATCCGATCCATTTTAGATCATATTGTTTTGTATGTGGAACCTGAACTAAAATGATTTGACACCACTGATTAATATCTTCAGTGTAATTTTTGCATTTCACAAATTCATGCATCATGTTTGACACCGCAACGTTTAGTCCAGTATCACAGAGAAGGAGGCAGTTTGAGGAATGTGCTGTGTGTTGGACTGGTGGACGGGGTATAAATAGTGGATGAAGCCTCAGTGACGTCACGTATTGGTTTGTGGATGAAAATGGTTGTTTTTTTGGAACGGGGGTTGAACTGTGGAAGAGCGAGGGATGACGCTAATGCTAACTGACAGAAGCTAATGCTAACCGACACAGCTAATACCGTTGAAAACATCTGGAATGTGCAAAAAAACGCCCCAAATGACAATATTTTCATGTAAAATATGAGTGAAATGCTTGGACTTGGACAAAAAAACTCTCCTTTTCCCAGTCATGGTGGTCTTTTCTTTCCTCCAGAGCTCTTTATGTCTACATGTTGCGTAGGTAAAGGCCTGTAAACCTGGTTCTTTTCCAGATCCGTTTGTTAAAACACAGACTAACCTGTGTCCTGGTCCTTGTGAGTCCAGCAGAGCTACTGTGTCGCATGCCACAGCCCTTTTTTAATTGGCGTCTGTCTAAGAATAGGAGGCCTTGTGTCAGGCCAGACCAGACTAGTTACTGAGCTTTATTCACGGGGCCAGGCCAGCATGGTTTTGGCCCGGCTGAGTCCGGTCCGGTCTAGTACGGCTCTGTCCAAGTTCTTTGAGGTTGTTCCTTCTGCCACATCCACATATAACTCCTTTAACTAGCAGCACGGAGTTGGGTTTGGTGTAAAGACAATGGGAAGAAGTTTTAACACGACACATATCATGTAGTTTGTTGTTCTAATAGTGAATAATGATATGTACAGACATGTATACTCTAATGCATACATGATACCATATGTGCAATAATCCCTCATGTGAATTATGTGCAAGAAGTATGACTGCAATAATCTTCTGTCCTGCAGTAACAATGCAATATTTATTCAATATTTATCAAATATAAATGCAGTACTTTTATATAGTCTTAGTGCATAGGTATACATACTGTTTTACATAGATATACATACTGTTAATACTGTTACTAGAGATACACACTGTTTCATAGATATACAGTTGCGGAAAAGAATATTAGACCACCCTTGTTTTCTTCAATTTCTTGTTCATTTTAATGCCTGGTACAACTAAAGGTACATTTGTTTGGACAAATATAACGCAGCCTTTCCACTGGTAAGGTTTTGGCGTGGCACTGCACCAAAATCCTTGCCGCCACACCATACATTTCATACAAAAACTAGAAAAGCACTCGGAGAGCGCAGACATCTGCCAAGGCAGATCAGTGCCCCCCCTGATCACCACCAAAATTTAATCATTTGTTCCTTGTGCTTGTATCAACATTTCTTGAAATTTTCATCCAAATCTGTCCATAACTTTTTGAGTTATCTTGCACACCGACAGACAGACAGACAAACCAACGCTGGCAAAAACATAACCTCCTTGGCTGAGGTAGAAATCATCACTGTCGCATTAGACTTATTATACATATGTATAATAAATAATAGTCCAGGACAAACATCCTGCCCCCTGCCTTAGTGACTGAAATATGCTGAAAACTTATCAAACATTAATTATATTTGTCTTGGTTTCAATCCAATACTATTCCTTAGCACTTTCATAAGCCATTCTTTGTTTAAACACTGCTTTTTTCTGCAAAAATGACCAATATTCACTTCTCACATGCACCAGTTTATCCCATTTTCTACCCTTTTTTTCCATCTTGCACAGAGTTGTTGCAACATGTTTAAGTTTAGGGCTCTGTAGGTTGGTGGGAAAATCTCTGAAGTCATCAGAGCTGCAGGGGAATTGTCATTATTCTTACATTTTATAGAGCTCAAGTGGTTTTATTTGCACGGTTATCACAAAATGAAGTCGTTGTTGAAACTGAACATAACGCAGAGTTGTCTTCCAGTCAGATGAATGCATTTTCTGATTCACATAAGGCCTGTACAGTTGTGTCCCTGTCCTGTTTGTCCTCAGATCTCAGTCGACATGTCTCTACTCGCCTGCTTCACTGCTGCTGCTGTGAGACAGAGGCTCATCCCCACTGTGTGTGAAATGTGTCTTTTTTCCGACCTGTAAATAGGTTGTGTGTTTGTGCCGGGTGGGTGGACCTTGGCTGAACAGAGCGTGACATCTGCAGAACGCATGAATCATATAAAAATGTTGAACACGCGGGACTTTACTGACTTCCTGAAGCCTCAGTTGTAGCGACATGGTAGAAAAAAAAAAAAACAGACCCAGCTACAACACGGCTGTGTATCTACTGTAGGAATGAGCTCATCTGAAAAAAAAAAAGGGTGTGTGATCTAAAAACACACACACCCACACATGCACACACATGTACGCTACCGCCACTGTCGTCACACGGAGAATGCGAGGCGGTTGAGCAACAACATTATGTCCAACCCGGCACATTCTTTACAGGTGTAGCACGACACACCCTGATCTGTGGGTTCATGTACAATTAGATCACCTGTTAGTCAGAACACCGCATGTGTGTCAAGGTGGGAGTAATTGGTGTGTGAATAGCGTTAAAGATGAAGATTGGAATTGGTGTGTAGGTGTTCAGATGATGATTCTTATGTCACTTGAGTGAATTCTTGTTAAAGGAGTGGTTTGTCGGAGCAGGAAAAGGTGTCAACGTGGACAGTACTAGAGTGTAAAGTGTATCCAGAGTGTGTTGTTGTAGTTCTCACATGTGTGTTTGCTCAGTTCCAGGGTCAGTTTACGGCTTCGGTCTGAAACAGATGTCGACACATAGTGGATAAAATAAGATCCACAGAGTTGTAAATGTGCTATATTTGACATTATTAGAAACTAGGTTAAAGCTGAACTAAACAATCTGAGTCATAGATAATCTGAATGAGTCAACAACACACAGAGTAATGACTCAATAAATCTACAGCTGGAAATCACAGTATTGTTTCAAAAATCGATTGACCTCTGAGGTGGATTTTTCATTTTTAAGCAATTTTTATTCTGCATAAAGTCAGTCATTCCAGTTGTGAATCATTATGTCATCCAATGGCCACCATCCAATTTAAGATCTGCTGATATAATAATTATAGTAGTGGTGTATAATGATTTCTAAAACATCCATTTGGTGATTAATCAGACTAACTCTAGTCTCTAATCTAGTTCTCTGTGTTTTGACATCCAGGAAAAGTGGTTTAATTTGTTTGCTGGTCAATAACAAACAAGATCAACTAAAACTTTGTGACTGGTGCTTTATGGTCTGCGGAGCAAACAGTGTTATTGCACTGTTACATAAGATATGATACATTTATAAGACTTAAAAACCTGGTCTTGTTAATACTTGGTGACACATACAGACTGTCCTGCTAGCCACTAACTAGATGCTAATGGGACCGCACATCTTGGAATAGTAGCACATATTTTGATCTAGGTTCTGTCTTAATAAACTGAACTCATTAAAATACTTAAAATAAATCAATTTTTTACAAAATAAACTATACAATCTACATTATGTGACTAAACATCAGTACAATTTGAGTTATCATTTACACCTAGCTAACAGTTGCATACTTCCATCACTAGCTTTTGTCCACACCCACAAAAATCTGACTATTTCATAATATCCAATAGTAAGAAATTTACAGCAGAATAATTCTTCATCAGATAAATATTTATTTTATTTCTGACAATCTATACTCAAACACTTAGGTCAGCTAACATTAGTAAACAGCAGCTAACGTTAGCTAACAAGCTAACACTAGTGTTGGTCCAGTCACAGAGACAAAAAGTACAAGTTTATCTTTAAAATCTGTACGTGTTTGGGTTTTTGAGGGAACATTCAGACCAGGAGCTTTAGTAGCATCTCCCATTAGTAGTGTTCACAAGAAAATGTAGTTAATCTTCTTCCCCATGCTTTTTTTTTTTTTTTTTTAGGTAACACGATACAGGCATTTTCACTTGAGGAAAAAAAAAAAACGCCATTCAGTCTTATCTCATAAGTTGATGGTTGTATTATTAAACCCATGAAAGGCCGTGAATTACTACTATTACATTTAAGAGGAAGTGGCTCCATTTTCACACGTGTCCAGAACAAATTCTGTTTCCAGTTTGGATCCCGTTGTCGTCCTCTTTGGCTCATGTACCACGTTTCCAAACTTCTACTGTGACCCAATAACATGGTTCTATTGTTGCTCTCAGCTGGTGGAAACCCAAACCGGTTCTTAGAAGGTCTGGATGTTGAACCAGATCCAAACTGGCACCAGCGTTGTTTAGGAGAACTATGAGTTTGTTGTTTGTTTGTTTATTTGTTTGTGTTGTGGTACAGCTTGTATTTCAGAGTTTACAGCATTAGGCCTGTTCCCCTCTCTGCTTTGACTGATGTCTGGTCTGAACCTTGACCTTTGACCCCCCAGACCCAGTTAGAGTCCACAGTTGAAAGACTGTTGGGGTCAACCTGATGACTCCATTACAGATACTGGTATGTGTTGGGGAAACCAGATCAAACGACAGCCCCTATTTGGGCCCATTAGACCCCCTCTGGGCTCCACACTGATGCAGCAGTAAAGCCGTGAGCAGACGGCGGTTTATCTGCCACAGAGTGAGACACGGTGGACAGCTTAACCACTTCCAGACACAAACAACCCGGGTTTCCCAGAGGTCCTGAACCTCATCCCTCTGGTACAAACCCATCTCCATAAAACCTGCCAAATGATGACTGTAAAAAAAGGACACAGTGGACGGACAGTGGAGACCTCCGATGTAAAAAGGTGACTGATGTTCCCCAAAATAATACATTACTTTTTGTCATTCAGTTTTTGTCAAGCTTATGCACATTAAAGTAGACTGTACACAATAGGCCTGTTTCTAGGATTTTAACACAGATTTGAATTTTTTCTTGGATCTCACAGTGATATTTCATATGGCGCTTATTTTCACAGAGATATTTCATTTACTTATCAAATAAGTTGCACAGAATGAGGAACCCATAATATTTTCCAACCTGAAACCTCAAAATGTCTGGTATTTTTAGCCTAAAAATTCCATATAACAATTAAGCGGTTGCTAAAGGAGCTATAGAAAATCAAACTGCCTACTAAATTCTGACTCAACTCTGGATCTTTGCATAAAAATAAATATTACAGGCAACTAAATGTAAATTGTCTGAACTTAAAGGTGCAATTTATAATTAGAATTTACTTTGATACATTTTGTTCATTTCAGAGTGTGAAAAAATAAATTTTGACCAAAGATGTAAGTGGATTGCAGAGGAATTTACAGCAGTTAGCATGCTAACTAGCTAGCTTTGCTCTATTCTAGCTTGTTAAACAACTTTATACCACTAGACGGAGTAGCTAGTCACTGTGGCAGCCACATGAGAAGAAGTCATGTGTCATGGATTCACACAAATAATACATCTATGGTTCATTAGTTACTATTATACTAAAATGTCTTCTCATACTAGCAGCGTGCTAATATGCTAACCACAATTAGCATATTGCTTTAATGCTCTTGATTAACCCTTAGGGGTCTGAGCCTATTTTGGCCATTTTTGAGTACTTTTGATTTTGCCTTGATATACTATATAAAGAAATGTTTACTATACTCATGTTTGGGATCTTTTTTTTTTTTTTTTTTTTTTTAGTACAACTTCATCTATCTCATCTGCCTATTATTTTTTTTTTTTTTTACTTTAACCTACTATGTCAACACTAAAGGCCAAAAAATACACAAAAAAGATAAAATCCAATTTGAAAAATGTATATAATTTATTGCATAAATAACACAAAGATGCTTAACGAACCTTTTCAAAGACTTTAAAAGTGAATAATGGTCCCAAATATTAGGCATATCAAATCAAAATTGTTATAAATTTAAACGATACTCCAATATTTGACACAAAAGCATATCTTTACATAGGTGTTTTCTCCAGTTTTCCAGATTGTGGTGTTGTGCTGCCAAAGCTAAGCTAGCTATACCATTCTTTGACAAAAATGCTCTGGTCCTGCTGCTTCCATTGCTTAGTTTTTGCTCATTTGTGTTTTAAAATGTCCCTCCTTATCCAAAATTGGCATATAAACGACGGTAAACCAACGACTTCCATGGTCTATAAAGTAAAATTCCTGTTTTTGTCATGGGTGTCTGTTGGCTTTGACAGTAAAATAAAATATGTAGCAGTTAATGCAGGACACAGACGCCACAGCCTTCTGTTAAAATGCTGCCCCCTTCTGTTGGTAGTAGGAGTTACCAGGTTCTACCTTTGAATCATGTTGCATAATAGTCCTGGATTAAATATCTAAAGTGGCTGAATCTGTTTGCGAACACATTAGCTGTGATCTCTTGGTGTTTGTGTGGACTCCGTTATGTAATGGTGTGAGATACTGGAGGAGAAGTGGACTGTCTTGGTGTCTAAACCCTCTTATGGCTCAGATCCAGCTCTGCTTCCTCCATCCTGTTATCTGCATCCTCGGATCAGGTCTGAAATCCTCTGGTCTGGTCTGGTCTGATCTGATCTGATCTGGTCTGGGACAGGTTTAACAAGCTTTGTCCACTCTCACCCTGTTAGTATTTAGGCTCAGTTTGGACAGTTTAGCGCAGGAATCAGCTTTAGGAGTCAAACGGTGGTAGATGTTCTCCATGGAGGTTTGGTCCCGGTGCTGCGAGGATGACACGGCCTTCAGCAGCAGGGTTTGACCTTTGACCTCTGAGCTCAAAACATGAAAGGCTTTGGACTTTCACCAGAGCTTCACTTTTTTAAAATCTGCTCATGGGACGCAGATTTTAATGTAAATGAAACCTCCAGGCTCATGATCTGCACATGTGGTTAATAATGACCTTCATTATATTTTTTTATCTACAGTACTGGAAAAAAGCAAAATCTTACCAAGTGTATTTTTCTCATTTCTGGTCAAAATATCTCATCACACTTCAAATAGGACATAATCACCTAAAGAGTAAGTTTTCAGTGAAATATAAGAGCTTATTTTTAGACAGTAAATCTTGAAAATCGTATGTTTTATTTGTTCTATTGGCAGATTTTTTTGCTTGAATTAAGCAAAAAAAAAAAAAAAAATTTGAATTAAGCAAAAAAAATCTGCCAGTGGAACAAGTGAAAATTATCTTGGTAAGATTTCTTGAAATAAGATTTTCCAGAACTGTTGTCTAAAAATCAGTTCTTATATCTCACTGAAAAGTTATTCTTAAGGTGATTATGTCTTATTTAAAGCGTGATGAGATATTTGGACTAGAAATAAGACAAAAACAATGAGTAAGATTTTGATTTTTTCCAGTGAGTGAATGTTACTTTACCATGAAGTTAAGAAAATAGTGCAATAAATCCAAAACACACACCCAATAAAAACATCTCAGACAGAAAACCACTAACGGAACAGTAAATACCACTGAATATTACAGCAGAGACAAAAAAAAGATAAGGTAATGTTAATCAGATGTTTTATGAATCTGCATTTTCCCTGTTCTTACTGAGAAAATGAAGTCAAATTGTATGTTTTTTTTGTCTTTTTATGTCTTTTTTATCTCTGAAACTTCATTTACCAAGATCTGTCAGTTTTTAAAGGATAAAATGTCTGGATAAGATTGAATTATTATTTGTTTAAACTATTATAGATAAACTGTTATTAAAACTGTACAGAATCAACATTAAATTGCAAGAAATAAAAACAAGAGCTCATGCAAAGAAGTTTTAGTTTAGTTCTTTTGGCCACTGAGCACTAATTTCAACCCAATTCAGTGACAAATGAGCAGCTGCTGAATCTCAAAAAAATGATTAGATTTTGTCCATTACTCAATAAAGTTTCATGTGAATGTGTGACATCAACTGGGTTGGTCTTGGTGAGCTTGTATGTCTCACAGGATGACCCATAAATGATTATTAGTAAAGAAAGAAAAAAAAAAATTATTAAAATATAAGAAATTGTTCAGGTGAAGAAAAAAAAACCCAGAAAAATATTGAAAATATAGTCACCCACATAAAGCATCATCAATGACAGTACAAGTGACAATAAATTAAAAAGAAAAAAAAAAACGTATAAAGATTTACCTTTAGTCAAAGTGAGGTTTTTGTTTTTATAATTCGTAAAAAATTAAATTATTTACTTATAAACCTTCATTGATCCCTTGGAAAATGTCAATTTTTGTTGCAGTTCTGGGAGGGAGTCATATTGTTCTGTTCTTGTGGAGTCTGTAATAACCTTTAGTCAGCTAAAATAGAATAAATAACAATACTATAATAATAAAACACTAAATTAATACAATAGTGCGATGAAATAAAATTTGAGCAGACTTACTTCAACAAGACTTCAAAAACTTAATGCGGTGCTAAAAAAAGTTTGAACGTTTGTCAGAAACAGTGGAAAAGTTTATAAGTTAATAAACTGTGTGTTCATATGTGGACGTACATTGAATTAATACAAGAAATAAACACAAATGACATATTAGATGGAAGCAGTGAAACAGCAGCAGGAGCTAATGTTAGATGAAGGTTTAAATGACCTATTTATGAGTCTGAAATAATGTGATAGGATCCAGATTCAGTTTAGTGTCAAAACCTTGACAAATATCAGATATAATCCAGGTTGTTATCGTATGAAACACACGTTCTGGAAACTTTACAGGCTTTAATATTAGTTTGTGTTTTCTGTGTCAGACTGGCTGTACTTTTGATGCCTGTCATTCCACAACCACTTCCTGTTGTATTGTTAACTCTTTGTGGGTCTGTGGTGTTTTGGGGGTGGGGGGGTGAGGAGTATTGTCTTCCTGTTCCCTCCTTTTGTCTGTTTGTTTATGTGAAATGTGTCTCCTCCTCCTCGCCATTGCGGTGTGTGTCCTGGTCCAGTCCACCGAGGAGGGGAGGGGGGGTGTCCATACATACATATATGTGTGTTGGAATAGCGGGGGTCAGCGTGGGGGAGGGTCCAGGGGGCTGAACGGTGCTATTATCCACTGGGCTCAATGGCGGCTTTGTGCCACCGCTGCAGAGGGACGGCAGGCGGTGGGGGGGGTCGGGGAGGGGGCGGGGCACCGGCACCCTGTCATAATGTTTTTAACAGAGAAAGAAAAGGTCAACACGAACCATGTCCGAGCTCCTGGTTTCTGATGTGTGTTAAGTACCGACAATGAAGACATTTAGGAGGTGTGACTTTACACTGTGAGTGACGGAACAACACAACTAGTGCTTGTTCACGGTGAAAATACACACCTGGAAAATCCTGAGAATATTCAAAATGTCAGTCAGTGTCAGAATCTGCTTTATTGGCCAAGTTTAGGCACAAAAACAAGGAATTTCACTGGTTTATCCTTAGCTCTCAGTCTGTACAATAAATATATATATAGAATAAAAGTAAAAAGTGTATGGTAAATAAAAGAAAGTATTTTTTCCACAAAACTGTACAGGGCAAGTGGTGCAGTTTAAAAAGAGCTGAAGATGTTTCAGAAATTAAATAATAATCAAATCCTCCTAATTTTTCAATTTCTGACTCATAATTTATTTCACTATCATTCAACCCTGTCTTTCCAAACTTAAAAATACAAAAATAAATAAAATAGAAATAAAGTAAAACCTTTATTTACAGAGGAAATTCTAGCAAATTGAAGACGTAGTACTCATAAAACACACAGATGTGGAGTTGTATTCACAGTACAGTGTTACTTTGAGCATAAAAAAACATAATGCTAACATGAGCTAACTTAGCAGACGGCTGTTATCAAACAAACAAAGACATATACTTTAACAAATGTTAGCAGTGTTTCCTTTATATCTTACACAGTATTAGCCCGGCCTCACCTGACAGAAAACTACTTTAGTTACAATGAAAAAAAACAATAGAATAATCAACTGTATTTACTCGCTAACATTTTTTTGCTAAGGTATCTACACTCTGTCTCTCAAAATAAATAAATTAATGTATTTATGTATCAAACAGGCATATGCAGAAAAGATTTGACAACAATAAATGTTTGAGCTATAAGTTAACTAGCTAGCTCCAAGATTAAGATAGTAGCTAGCATTAGTTAGCATAGCACACAGGTGTTGGCAAATAAATCAGTGGTTTTTCTATAATACAGTATTAGCACAGATTTAATTGATATGCAACTACCCAAGTTAAAATTAAAACATAACTGGAAGTAATTATATGCTAAGCTAACTAGCATTAAAGTCTCAGAACAAATGAAGGCATGTAGTTTCATAACATCAAATGAAGACATTCACATATGCATTCTACAGTATACATTTTATATGCAAGTTAAAGTTGCTCTAAGGTACGACATGAGCTAGCATTAGTTATCTTAGCACAAACACAAAGCAGGTGTCCAGCAATCAGTGTTACCAGTGTTTGTTTTTTGCGTTATATTTGCTCTCAGCCTCTAATTGTAGCATTCAGCCTTTCTGTTGTTGCTACCAGCCTTATGCTAAACAAGCTAACAGTTGCTACCATCTTACCTTCAAGCAATCATAATTTTCTTAAACTAATGCCATGTCGTGATTGAAGCTGAGGAATGCGTATTTGAGTTTGTTTCTCGTGTCCTCTCATATGAAAATAGCTTTTTATTTCCTGTGGAATATTTCTGAATGATATTATTAAACCTTGTATTATTAGAACCTCGGAGGCCGGTCTTAGTGATGGTCAGTTGTAACATTAACGATGCGTTTCTAATGTTCATTACGAGGGAACGGCTCCTCTCCCTGTGTATAAACCAGACTGTGAACATGTATTTTGGTCACTTTGTAATTTCAGGCATTTCCCCTAAATTATGTAACCAGTGGTGGAAAAAAAGCTCAGTGTTTCTGACACTTTGACTGATGATGTGCCATATTTTCTTGTTTTTGAGGAGTAGCGTGACAAAGCCGGTCCAAACGGGCCCGACCCCCCCCCCATGCCTACCTCGGTGCCACGAGCTTCTTCAAAATACAATAATCCAAGACACATTTGTGTGGAATGCTGGGTAACCAGATGCACAAAAACATGGATTCCAAGCGTCTATTGATGTGTGTGATTTGTGCTGGTGTTCGCCCTTCGCCAGATGTCTGTGTTTGCCATTTTGGTTCACCAGGCTGATATTTCATTACAACTAAAACAGGCCGTTGTTATGTTTGATGCATGTCTGTCTTTCAGATACTAGTCTGGCTCCATTTGTCGGGTTTTCAGGATTGGAGGCGGTTTGTTGCTCAGTCTGATCATGGTCATACTTTGGGACTCGTGAGGTTGATAATGGAGCTTTTTGTGGAGAAAATAAAACAAGGCTGTTTAACAAAAAATAAAGAAAAAGGAACTGAGTGTTTTCTGGAGTCAGTATGAACATTAGTGTAATCAATTGTGCAGCAGACTGAGAAGGCGGAACTTTATTTGTGACTAAATTCCATCACTTTGCGACAGTTTGCTTTGTTTTTTCTCTGTTGATATTGTATTCTAATGTCCATCACTTCCCCTTTTCTTCTTCTACTTCCTGTCTTATCAAACAACGCCCCCCCCCACCTAGCTTCCTGCTCATTGAATTCCATTCAACATTTCTTCTGGATTCAAAGTGGTTTATTGTGAAAAGCTGAAAAAACACCATGGTTCATTCTGTGAACTAACGGTCGGCGTCCTCTTTGTGCAGACGTTCACGGCGTGGTGTAACTCCCACCTCCGGAAGGCCGGCACCCAGATCGACAACATCGAGGAGGACTTCAGGGATGGACTCAAACTGATGCTGCTGCTGGAGGTCATCTCAGGTACGTACACCTTCACCTCAACGCCCACATTCTCAAAGCTGAAACATGTCATATTCTGCACAAAAGCATCAAGAAATGAAAGTTTTGGCCTTGAAAACCTAATTTAAGGTTGTGAACATGTATTCAGTATAAATGAAAATGAGGCGTCTTCTGTGCTATTAACATTCTTATTGTCATTGGTCAAATCAATGTGTTTTATGTATTTAAAATCTAGGAAAACAAACTATTTTTCAGTCTTCAGCCTTAATTTGTCGACTCAACATGTAAAATGAAACTCATTTCACTTTTCCCATTCGTGTTTATGTGAAGTGGAATCCAGTGGCAAAAACTGTTGGAAATCTCCTGAAATGTTGGAGCAAATATTCAAATCGGCTCTATCTTGATAAATTCACCACAGATTTAAAAGCTTTAAAATCCATAATACACACCGCACCTAGCATTAGCATTAGCCCCTTTTCCACAACAGGAACTTTTAACATTATTCTCAGATTATGACCCCACCCTCACATGTTTTCACTGAGAAACTTTCATTCAACCCCAAACTTTCCCTGATAAAAGTACCTAGTGGGGGGGCAGGAGTTTTTCAGATCCTCCATAATTCTTGAGGGGCGGGGCTTTTGTTCACTCCATGTTAAATCCACCGTTTGTGTCGTTTCTGTTCAGATCACATGGTTTTATTTGCGATGTACAACTTGCATCCTCCTTCCTGGCGTATTGTCGCACAAATGATTATGTGGGTCTGTTGCTCCTGGTTTATGACCTTTTTAAGATTCTTCTTCTCACCACCTCCTGGACTGGCCTGATTATTAAGAGGGAAAATGCGTACGCTGAAGTGTACCAGCTTTAGTGTAGCATGTAGTGGTCCGGAGGTCTGGAATGAGACTGAAAACTCTATAAAAAAAAATCTCCTTTTATTATATTTAAAAAGCGTCTTAAGCAAAAACTGTTGCTGCTTTATGCTTAGTGTAACCCTATACGGCTAATGAACCGAAACAAAACATGTAAACATAAATAAACAGACGTACTTGAAAAAATTTGCCTGACCCTAAACCCCACATGGCTGATATATAAATCATATCAACTTTTTATTTATGTGGATAAAGCCCCATGTCTGACCATTAAATTATCTGAGATTATTGTAATATGCTGACGATAACACTGGGTTACAAAAAAAAACATTTTTTGCAAGTTGTCTAGGTTTTTTCAACTGAATTAAGACCATTTTGCACCGCTAAATCCAAAAATGACATCTGTTTTTCTCAATCAGGTCAGGTTTTTTTTGCTAATTTGATTTTGAAAAATTTGATCTTCTCACAAAATATAATAATTAATACCAAAATAAGATTGGTAAGCACACTTTATGAAACTTGTGACTTGATTCCTGTTAGGTACAATGGTGTATTCACCGCAGATGTAGCAGAATACGTCAGATTTATTTTTGCAAGATCTTCTAGTCGAAGCCATTTCATTCACCTGTAATATTAAAAAAAACATTAATCATAAATTGGCAAAAGTAAAATCTTCAGAACTCGTTTATTGCAAGAAATATGAAAGAATTTTGTATCATATGATGTGAAAATGCCCATAAATGTAAGCAAAAATGTTAAAAAGCCAATATGTAGCATAGTTCAGAAAGTTGACCTGATTGAGCAAAATTAATGTGATTTTTGGATTCAGCACACCAAAATTATCCTAAATCAGCTCAAAAAACTTAAACAATAAATTTGTTGTTGACCAGTGTAATAGGACTCAGGAAAAGGAAATGAATCATTTTTAGGTAGATAGGCAAATATTTTAAAGTATGTTTGTAGTTATTTAGAACATTTGAATTTATTAAAGATTATAATGTAAATTTTGTCTTTTATCACATGTTTAAGGGCCCCCATTTATAAGATGAGGACTGCTTCTGGGGTGTCCTGTTACAAAATGTATCTTGTAAATGAATTGTTGATTTTAACAGTTCGTAATAATTTTGTAATAAAATTGACTGATTGGTTGAAGCTGAGGTTCATGTAACTCCAACCTGGATTCTCAGCGTTTCAAGCCCTTAAACGTCTGTTATCATCTGTGGACAATGCAGTGTTTACTCTGGAGATGTTTACTAGTTTGTGTTTCCTCCAGTGATTCTATTTAATGAGGCCGTCCCCAGTGCAGATCTTAGAGTTTTATCATCATTTATTGAACTCATATTTGACAGATACTTAGAGGAACGGGCAGAGTCATGCACTTGGCTTCATAGGTTTCAACCATATTATTAATTATGGTTGATATTTGTGGTCCTTAAAGCTGCATATGATGTGGTTCTGTTGTCATAACCACTGTGAAACCACTGCACTTTAATATTAGTTAAATACACCACAGTGAGTTTGGCTCTATATCTGATGACCATGAAAAGATGACAAACTGTATTTTACATCAGTTATTTACATGTATTCATAGGATTAGTGGATCAGCATATCCAACCACTATCATTTCCCATTTGCTGTTCTGTTGCCGATATATTTTTTTTCTTAAATTTTGTTCAGTTCGCCACTTATTTTGTACATGTTACTTTTTTTTTTTTTTAATTCGGCTGTGTTAATTTCATTTACTGTTTAATATCAACTGTCTCCATCCACTGTCATTGATCCAACTCCATGGGTTTTACTGGTGAATCAACGTTGTAGAAGATGACTGTGTTTCCATGGTAACTATGGAGCCTCTGAACGTTCAAATGGGTCATATCTGATGACCATGAAGAGATGACAAAACTGCATTTTACACCAATTATTCACATGGATTGATAGAATTAGTGGATCAACAGATATTAAACAGTTTAGATCAGTAGATGGTTTTGGTCACCAGTGGATGTTTGGGTTAAAATGAAGTAGAACTGTCATAAATTAAGAAAAAATAATGATATTAAACTAAAATAGTGAATATAGGATATTATTTTAAGTAGTGGATAATGGGTTTTTATGGGTTTGACCTGTTTTCTGAGCCATCAGTGGAAGTAGAAAGCGGTTTTTTTTTTTTTTCTTTTTTTTTTCCCCAACTTGTGTGATCATTGCAGATAGATAAGATAACCTAACATAACATGCCATTTGTACACATTCAGGTACATAGGAATTATTATGCAGAGGTCTCAGAGTCCAAGTATAAAAGGTCAAAAGATACAATCAAAATAGAAGTCAGAGATATAAGCGGTATAAGGGTATAAAAGCAGTGTAAAAACCATTAAAGGACTATATCACAGTGACTTGTAATAAATACGTATAAATAAAGGTTTCCAGGGTCAGTGATGGATCGGAGGTATGAACGGGTCACGGCGGGAACACCCCGCTGTAGATCTGTCATTGTTTATGACGCCTTGGCCTTGAGGTTTCTGGGTTTTAATTGCAGGTTTTCTGCAGTGAACATCATCTGAACTTCCTTTCTTGTTTTGGTGTTCTGTTTCCTGCTGCCAGCGACGCCGTTGTAACTCTAACCGTCCTGTCTGTCGCTGGTTCTGCTGAGCCTGTGGAAACATGTTCTGGTCCTGACACTCACTCCCTCTGTTCTGTCTGTCAGGTGAACGGTTACCCAAGCCTGAGCGAGGCAAGATGAGGGTCCACAAGATCAACAACGTCAACAAAGCCCTGGATTTCATCGCCAGCAAGGGAGTCAAACTGGTGTCGATTGGAGCCGAAGGTAAGAACAGATGAAGAAGAAGAACCCCCCCCGTATGAGACACCCCCTGACAGGAAACACCACTGGAAGCATGTGGAGGGATTTTATAATGAGGATACAATCAAATACGATTAGATTTTATTTGTCCCACCGTGGAGACATTTCACAGTGAACGGCAGCAAAAATACAACAAGACAAGTGCAGCGAAAAAACACAGAAAAAAACACAAGTGAAAATATAAAGAGAAATATAAGAATTTTGGTATTTATGTAAATATTTGTATAAATAAAGAATTCTAAATATGAAATGAAATGAACCTCATCCTCATGAACTGAATGATGTCACCTTGAACCTCTGTTCAGATCAGGCATGTTGGGTTTAAAATATTTTCAAATATATTTACTCCTCATTCAGAAATATTAGATAAATTACAAACTATAGACCATATTTATACCATATGTATCATGTCATTTTATTTACTTTTTCATTTTCGTCTTTTGTTTATATATTTATCAAATTTTTTTCCCTTGTTTGTTTGTTTATGTATTTATTTAATGTAATCTTGTTATTGCATCATTGTGTTTCATAGCAGTGATTATGGAGGAAACCAGAGAGTTTATCCCCTTGAGCCAATAAATAGCTCTAACTTTCTAAGAAAAAGCTTGAAATGGACAAAAAACAATCATCTGGAAAACATCTATGTATAGGGCTTTTTTAAGGCTTTCGTCTGTTTTCTCAAAAAAAAAAAAAAAAAAATCTAATTTTTACGGTAATTGTTTAAATTCAATTCATCCAAATTCAATTCATCCATTTTTAGGCAAAATGAATATCAAATTGATAGAATAGAATAGAATAGAATAGAATAGAATAGAATAGAATAGAATAGAATAGAATAGAATGGAATGGATTAGATTGGCCTTTATTGTCAAAAGTAAAATAAGAATAGAGCTAAAAGTAGAATAAGAATAAAAAAGACAAAATATGAATAGACACAATATTAACAGTTTGTATATCTCTGAACTCAAGTCTATATAGAAATAGTGCATTTATTTTTGAATAAATATTGAATAAATATTGCATAAATGTTGCATAAAAGTTGCTTTGCTTTTGCAAGAACAGAAGATTATTGCATGACTTACTGCACATAATTCACATTCTAAGTACTTCAGTGTATTAAAATGTCTACATATGATGTGAACTACTGGAATATATTATAAAGCTAACTAAATATATTGAGAGTTAAAACACAGGGTTTATGTCTCATCCAATGAAAGGAAGACGTGCGTATTTCCTTTCTCTAACTCTTAAAATCCCATTAACGTGGCGCTTCTCCAGTAGAAACTAATGAGGCAGAATAAAGTCAGCTGAGAGGACGAGACATCAGCTCAAACATGAGAAACATCACCACAAAGAATGAAAGTGATGTGAAACTCATTCCACAGTGACAGTCGACACACACGGTGATTGATAAAGTAGTAAATGAAGCGGGTGAAAGAATGCGAAGACCGAAGGCATGTAGTTCAGGTCGGATTCCACACACACTAGCAACTAATCAATACACATGACGTACCGTCCTGATACTACGGCTGTAAAGTATCTGTGGATCGTGGTGGGAAGATGAGCTAATGACACCTGAAACCCAAGCACTTATAATGAATCTGACTGTTATTATGACTCTGACAAGTGTATCGTCTGGTTATCTCATATTTGGGTGATCAGAGTCAGAATAGACTTTATCAGAACAAGATTGAAATGGACAAAAAAATAGTGTCTAAGTTTTACTTGTTTTTTTTAAATTCAGTGGTAAATTCATCCATTTTTAGGCAAAACAAATGTCAAATTGATGGAATAGAACAGAGCTGCAACCGATTAATTGATTAGATGCTTGAAGCAAATGCAAAAATTCACGATTCGATTAATTTACTCGAATTGATTGAAGGGAAATATTCTATTGCAGTTTTCCTGAATTGAAGTTTCTTTGTGCATCACAATAAGTGTCCGTGTGAAACACAACAGTGGAACCAATGTTTAACAGCAGAGACATGAAGGAAACAAAGCTTTGATTCAGGAGAACTGTGGCTGAATGAATTTTTTTTGGATCGCTTTCCGTCGATTAATTGGTTGCAGCTCTAGAATAGAATAGAATAGAATAGCCTTTATCATGTGTGCAGTGAAATTAGTAGTGCTACTCCAGTCATTGCAACAATATTAATAAAAAAAACAATACTTGTTATACTAGGAAATGAGAATAGTTCAAATATAGAATTATAAAAACTAAAAATAAGAAAATAAAATATACCATTTTACAAAAGTAAAATAAGAATAGAGCTAAAAGTAGAGTGAGAGTTCTACAGACTGTGGAAAAACAGCATTTTCCCATCATGCACCATGGTTGTGGAATAATCTTTAAAAAACTGTAAAACTACATACATTTATTTCTATTAATGATTTTAAAAGTATCATGGAGAATGCAGTAAAGGACAAATGTCACTGTTTTTCTTGATGCCATTATGGTTGAATAGTTATTGTGTTTTATTGGTCATTGTGTATCATGTATGTGTTTTATGTTGGTTGGACTTTGTATGGCTGATACCTCGGCCAGGTCTCCCTTACAAAAGAGATTCCTAATCTCAATGGGACTTAAGAAAGAAAGAAAGAAAGAGAGAATATATAAAATATGAAGACACAATATTAACAGTATGTATATGTATGAACTCAACTCTATCTAGAAATAGTGCATTTATTTTTGGATAAATATTGAAAAAATAATAATAATAATGAATTGAATAAATATGACTAGTACTCCAGTCAGTGCAACAGTATTAATAAAAAATGTAATGTCTATGTCCACAGTACTATGGGACTACTTTCTCATTCGTCTGTTATCACAGAGCCAATCAGCGTTCTCGTTATCTCCTGTGTAGTCTGGTAACCTGTAACCTGTCCCTCTTCTGTCAGTACTGTGACAATAAGTATCGCACATGCCATCTGCCTATCCACTTACAGAAAAAAGACTAGTGGACCAGTTCTGGGGTCGGTTTGTGCCTATTCACACTTTCAGTTACAGCATGAAGGCAAACGACATGAAACGTGGTGACTGTTTTGCCTCATATGAGGAATTTGCCGGGTTTTTGATGAATATAAATCGGCCACTGGGACAACATTCATAGTGCAGAATTTGTATAGTTTGATTGACTCTGTGGCATTGGACAAACTGATATTTTGTGCCACAGCACTGTGGCAGTAGCCATTGCCTAATAAAAAAAACAATACTTCATAAAATAAGAAGAGTACAAATATAAAATTATAAAAACGAAAACTAAGATGAGAAAATAGAATATAAAATTGGACAAAAATTGATCCCCTTGAGCTATAAAATAGCTGTAACTTTCTCAAAAAAGCTTGAAATGGACAAAAATAATCCTTTGGAAAACTTTTCCACTTGTTTCTAGTCTGTTGAACCTCAGTATTCCTTCAGTTTGTCCAGAATAATGGACGATGCATACTAAGACAATGAAAATAGCAGATTTTAGTCCTTCAGTCCTTAAATCCTGGTGATCTGGCGGTGGCGTAGTGGGTGTGTTGGCGTAGTGGGTGTGTTGGCGTTAATAAATGGAAGAGCAGATTGATATGTGAGCTTCATGTGTTAGATAAAAATAGGTGAATGATTAAAGCCTCGTTATGTGTCTGTACAGAAATCGTGGATGGAAATGCCAAGATGACCCTGGGAATGATCTGGACCATCATCCTCCGCTTCGCCATCCAGGACATCTCTGTAGAAGGTAAAACCCTCTGTCGATTTTCATCCGCGTAGTGAAACAGAGCTCATATGGGTGCTTGAAATCCTTGAAAATGCTTGAGTTTTAATGTTGTGTTTTCAAGGTCTGGAAAGTGCTTGAATTTTACTTTAAGTGTTTGAAAGTGCTTGAAATTATAACTCTGTGATGTGATTTATTTATTTATTTATAATATTAACTCAAGCCAAAGCTACTTAAAGACAAGTCATAGATTTTGAAAAATAAATCTTTGTCAAAAAAGGTAATTACAGGGTTCTGCGGGGTCTTAAAAAGTCTTAAAAGTCTTGAATTTCCAAATCTGCATTTAATACCTTAAAGTGTTTAACGGTATTAAATTTGATTTAGTAGGTCTTGTTCTGTTGCTATAAATGTGTTGGCTGTGTTGTGTTTAAATGTGTCTGTTAAATGTCCAAACTGCAAAGACAGGAGCTTTAGTCGACTCAGTTCCACCCGACAATTTATATTGAAATTAGGAACCGATTATCTCTAACTTTGCAGCCTCTGGTGAGAAATGACAGTGACAAACAAGGTGTAAATCAATACATTTTCATAAATTTGTGCCAGTATGGCCATGCAATAGGCTGTGAAATGGACCTTAAATTCTGTTCTAAGTGTATTAAAAAAGGTCTTAAAAAATCTTAAATCCTACTTGTAGAAACCCTGTAATTAGCAGGTGTTCTCAGGTCGACTCCAGGTACATTTTTATCTTAATTTTTGTCGCGGTGTGAGTGTGTCTGGAGAACGCCAAGTGGCTTTCCGTTTTTTTGGATAAAACTCTGTGTTCTCCTTTAATTTCTAAACTTTTTTCTAATATGAAACATAATTTTAGACGTTTATAGCATAATACAATGTATAGTATTGTGATACAAAGTGACAAAATTAATCATAAGTATATATTTTCCTGTAGATATGTATTTAACCCCTACGACAAGGTGAAAATGACCCTTAAAAGGGCTTGAATTTGATCTTGAAAAATGTGACGATCCCTGTATTTATTTTTAATATTAACTCTACCAGGTTAGATTTCAAACCAAAGCTACTTACAGAGAGGTGATTTTAGAAAATAAAACTGTCAAAAAAGAACATTCCCAGATGTTCTCGGGTCGACTCCAGGTTCATTTTTATCTTAATTTTGTCTTGGTGTGAGTGTCTCTGAAGAAGGCCAAATGATTTCCTGTTTTGTTTTTTGTTTTTTTGTTTTTTTTTTAATAAAACTTTGCATTCCTTTTTAATTTCTAAACTTTTTGCTATTATGAAACATAATTTTAGATGTTTATAGCATAATACAATGTACATTATTGTGATAAAAAGTGACAAAAATAATCTTAAGTATATGTTTTCCTGTAGATATGTATTTAACCCCAGTGATAAGGTGAAAATGACCCTTAAAAGTGCTTAAAAAGTGCTTGAATTTGACCTTGAGAAATGTGTACGAACCCTGTATTTATTTTTAATATGAACTCTACCAGTTTAGATGCCAAGCCAAAGACTTTATGTCAAAAAAGAACATTTCCAGATGTTCTCAGGTCGACTCTAGGTGCATTTTTATCTTAATTTTTGTCTCAGTGTGAGTGTCTGAAGAACGACAAGCGGTTTCCAGTTTGTTTTTTTTTGGATAAAACTTTGTGTTCTCCTTTAACTTCTAAACATTTTGCTCTTATGAAACATAATTGTAGATGTTTATAGTATAATACAATGTACAATATTGTGATAGAAATAATCCTGAGTATATGTTTTCCTGTTGATATGTATTTGACCCAGTGAAAAGGTGAAAATGACCCTTAAAAGTGCTTGAATTTGACCTTAATAATGTGTGCAAACCCTGGTGAAAAGCGGTGGCGGCAGCAGCAGAGACGTGCCTTGCTCAAGGGCACAGACTGCACAGGGGCTTGGGGGTTGGATGCAGATGTGTGAATGCAGGAGGCGTTGTGGGAACTAGAGTGGAAGTAACGAGCCCAGACACACTGATGTGAGGAGTGATGGAGGAAGGCCAACACAAACCAGATCTGATGACGATGGGAACGGTGTTACTACTGCATTCCAACACAGCACGAACAGACAACGGAATCTAACCCTCGTCATCAGGCGCCTCTTCATCAGCGTTTCGCTTTATTAGACTCAGACTTAGAAATTACCTGGTCACAGTAGCTCAATTGCATACGAAATGGCAATCTATAAACCCAGTTTGGTATGAATTTAACCAACAGTTTTGCTGTTACAGACATTTCAGTGTTCGCCCATGATGTCTCACTGTTATTGTTGTGATGTATTTATTTATTAACTGTTTGTTTTTGTAATTATTTAACCTGTTTTTACTTTTAGCCTCCTCTCTCCCTACCCCCCAAGGAGCCATTGCTCTTTGATCAGGCTGCACTTGTAAATAAGAATCTGTTCTTAATTGTTTGCCTTGGTAAATAAATAAATAAATAAATGGGGGGGGGGGGGGGGGGTTAAAAAATTGAAGCTTTGACCTATTTTTCCCAAAATGTAATGACATTTATTCTGGGTCACTGGCGATCTATAAACCAGACTTGGTATGAATTCAACCAGTACTTTTGCCGCTACAGACATTTCAAATTTTGCCCATGATAAGTAAATTATAAGTAAATGGGGGGAAAAAAAGATTTTAGAAATTCATAAAAAATTTGAACTTTGACCTACTTTTCCCCAAAATGTAATAAAATCTATTCTGGGTCACTGGCAATCTGTAAACCACATTTGGAATGAATTCAAATAATAGTTTTTCTGTTAGAGTGTAAACAAAAAAAAAAACAAACCAAAACCAATACCCCTTGCCGCCTCTTTGGGTGGGTGGGGTAATAATAATAATAACAATAATAATAATAATAAAATCAACTGTCCATAACCTACAGGCAGAAAAGAACATATTTGTCCAGATTTTCACTGTAGAATAAAGCTCTAAATGTTGCGACTGATAGAAAAAATCTCTGACACTTCAGGGATTTAAACCTTTAAACCATGTCGAGCGTTAATGAACACGATTATGAGTAAATAAACATCTGCCCACAGATAAACCATCATCACATAAACCCAGAGAAAAGCACAACATCCACTTTAACTGAGCGTCTAGAACAGCGGTTCTGGTTCGGAGGGTGGTGGGCGTGGCCCTGGTGGCAGTGGGCGTGGCCCTGGCCCAGTTGGATGCCTCCGTGTTTGTTTGTTTGTTTGTTTGTGTTGTTTAGTGTCCGTTCTCTGTGGATTATTACTCCTGTCAGTCTGTAACGACTCTGCGGTGCTTAATTAAAAGTGCCTGGCTTCAGTTAAGTCTGGTGGGCGTCGGCCAACACGCAGCAGCGTTTTGACTCATATTTAAATCTCCTGATGCGACGGCGGTTCTGGAGTCCCAGTAAACAAACACATCTGTCCACTTCATCCAGCTGAGGATTCACACAACCACACTGTTTTAGAACCTGTTTCAGAACCAGACTGTTTTAGAACCAGACTGTTTTAGAACCAGACTGTTTTAGAACCAGACTGTTTTAGAACCAGACTGTTTCAGAACCAGATTGTTTTAGAACTGGAGTCCTAATGAGATAAATGGACCTGAGTGGTGGAATGTGATGAAGATCAGTTTATTAACTCAAACACAACTTCTTCTTCTTCTTCTTCTTCTTCTTCTTCTTCTTCTTCTTCCTCCTTCTTCTTCTTCTTCTTCTTCTTCTTCTTCTTCCTCCTTCTTCTTCTTCTTCTTCTCTTCTTCTTCTTCTTCTTCTTCTTCTTCTTGTCTGGTCTTCCTTCGTCTTCGTCTCTTCTTTCTTTCTCTTCTTCTCTCTTCTTCTTCCTCTTTCCTCTTCCTCTTCTCTTCCGTGGCTTTTTCCTCTTTTCCTCTTCTCTTCTTCTTCATGCTTTCTTCTTTCTTCTCTTGTCTTCTCTCTCTTCTTCTTTTCTTTTTTCCTCTTCCCGTTTCCCTATTCCTCTTCATTTCTTCTTTCTCTTCTGGGTCTTCTCTTTCATCTTCTTTTCCCTTTCTTCTTTCTTTTCTTTCTTCTCTTTTCTTTCTTCGTCTTCTTCTTCTTCTGTCTCGTTCTTCTTTGCTTCTCTTCCGTCTTTCTTCTATCTTCTTCGTCTTCCTTCGTCTTCTTCTTCTTTCTTTCTTTCTTATTCCTTTTCTTCTTCTTCTTCTTCTTCTTCTTCTTCTTCTTCTTCCTCTACAGAGACCTCTGCTAAGGAAGGTCTTCTTCTGTGGTGCCAGAGGAAGACCGCCCCTACAAGAACGTCAACGTGCAGAACTTCCACATCAGGTAGCGTATGACCTTTGACCCCCACTATGTTCACATGTTATAATGTTAAACATCTGAGGTCCATCTGAGTTTTGTTTAATATTTTATCTAGAAAAATAAATAAACTGAACCTTCATTCATGAACTCTTGCTTAAATTTTTTCTCAGAACATGTAGAATGTGTAGATCTATGAAGTAAATCTGAAGAGACTAAATGTACTGAAATGTATTATTTTCAGGGTTTGTTAAATGTGAATATTTATTATTATTGTTGTTATTATTATTATATTTTCAAGTCCAATCACATAATTAATCGATAACATAATCTTTAGCTCTAGCTCGACACAATTTATTTTTTTGGCTTGTTTTAAAAACCACAACATTGTCAGAAATGTATGAATGTTCAGATTTTTCCTTCAGGACTGAGTTTGGAAAATCAGTGGGATTTACAACCTCATTATTTTTGGCATCGTTTTATGGCACAGAAAACTAAAGAAAACCTGATCAGACGTATTTGAGGCTGTATTTTTTCAGTCTGTGAATAACCTCAGAGGTGGATGATGTTTGATTCTTTACACAGATGCTGATAATATGATCCAAACATAGAAACAAGAAAACAGAGTGGAGATGCTGCAGCATTCATCTGATACTGAGGCTGATCAGTGTTTAGGGGTGGTGTTCTGTAGAGAGGCGCCCCCTGCTGGAGGAACTGGAGAATTACATGGACAATGATAACACTGGGTTACAAAAAAATGTTTTTTGCAAGTTGTCTAGGTTTTTTCAACTGAATTAGGACCATTTTGCACCGCTAAATCCAAAAATGACATCTGTTTTTCTCAATCAGGTCAGGTTTTTTTTGCTAATTTGATTTTGAAAAATTTGATCTTCTCACAAAATTGATTACATTTTTGTGACTTTATCAGTTGATTTTTTATATAGTTCTCACCCAAAATAGGTTTTAAGAGAAAAAACATCATTTGATCACTTGATTCTTGTTAGGTACAATGGTGTATTCACCGCAGATGTAGCAGAATACGTCAGGTTTATTTTTGCAAGATCTTCTAGTCGAAGCCATTTCATTCACCTGTAATATTGAAAAAACCATTAATCATAAATTGGCAAAAGTAAAATCTTCAGAACTCGTTTATTGCAAGAAATATGAAAGAATTTTTTATCATATGACGTGAAAATGCCCATAAATGTAAGCAAAAATGTTAAAAAGCCAATATGTAGCATAGTTCAGAAAGTTGACCTGATTGAGCAAAATTAATGTGATTTTTGGATTCAGCACACCAAAATGATCCTAAATCAGCTCCAAAAACTTAAACAATAAATTTGTTGTTGACCAGTGTAATGAATATGATTAGATTAACTTGGAAAAGGCAGTAATTTAAGGGGAATTTCTAAAGGTTTTTGAAAATCAATAGGATTTAATGTTATAGATGTAAATTCTTCATCTTAAAGCGACATAATGTTTTTATTAAAAGGTGAAATTCAGATGCAAATGTTCAGAAAAAATCGTTTTAATAGTCAGTTAATTAGTTCATTCTAGGGTTTTTCCTTTATCCTGATTCAAAAGTCAACTCTAAACCACCATATTAGAGCTGATATTTAATCACTTTTCTTCATTGTTTTTTTATTTGTTTGTTTGTTTGTAGTGAAACACACAAACCAACAGATTAAATGAGTCAGATTTTGACGCTAAACTCAAGGCTTTAAATGCACCAACGCCTTTTGTTATCATTATTTACCTAAAAACACAGTGTTTTCCATGAATCTGTGTTTAACATGAGTTGATGTTTCATGTGTAATCTGTGTCGTTTTGCTGACGTATGTTTTGTGCGACAGTTGGAAGGACGGCCTCGCCTTCAACGCCCTGATCCACAGACACAGACCTGAACTCATCGACTACGACAAACTCAGAAAGGTAACGCAAATCTGAACGGTCCGACATGACACGGTTACAACCCCATACCAGCAAACGCATGGAAATCCTGTTTATTTGAGGGTTTTATGTGTGGTGTGCAGATGGGATGGCACTTTTAATTTTGTTGTACTTGTTACCATGACAACGAAGATATTCTGTTTAATTCTAAAATGTGACTGAAAAATATCAAATAATATCTGAGAACATTTGAGCTTTTAACCCTTTCATGCATGAATTATGAGAACCTTAATCAAGATTTTTTTTTCCTAAGTGTTTTTATTCCTCTTTAGGCATGAAAAAAAAACCAATGTGATTGAATTTTTTTTTTTTTTTTAAATCAACCTGTTTTTCATGGAGTTACAAAAATGTCCACTCAGCTACACCATGAATTTTATTCTTGAAGCAAAGAAACATGTATTTAAAACCCAATATCATAAAGTGATACGAAAACAGTGAAATGAAACCATGTTTAATGCAGCTAATCTGATGTTTTCTCACATTTTAACATATTCTAATACTAGTTATTACTCACTTCATGGAGATAATATGCAAAAAATAAATATTAACAATTGATTTCCACTCAAGAACCAATCAAGGACAGCAAAGTTACAATAATGGTATGAACTGCAGTTTATGAGATGATGCATAAGTGTCCACTGTGTTGGTTGATATGGAACTAAAACAACAAAACCCATGAATATACAAGATTAAAGCTGTAGAGTAACTGTCCACTGTAGTGACCACTATGCATGAAAGGGTTAATCATATTTTTTTCTGTCTACATTCACCACTTCAGTTCCACAGTTTATTTATTTGTTTTCTTGTAAATAAATGCACGGCTTTAACTTGAGATGTTTTTGCCCACATTTATGACTTGAATAGTCAGGTTTTACAATTTTTTTTCTTGCAAATTTCTTATTTATAACCTAAAACATTCATGGATTTTTCTCATTCATTTTTGGCCTTTTTTTTTTCTTTTTTTTTTTTTTTACTTTTTGCAATTTTCTGACTTTAATCTCTGTCGCAAGTATATGATTAACTGTCTGTTTTTCTTAAAAATTAGTCACTGTCTAATAGAAGTTCTGTTGTTTTTTTTGGGGGGGGGGGCATATTTATGACTTCAATATTCAAGGTTTTTTTCTCATGAATTTACCTCTTCAGTCTCAGTAAATATGAGTTTTTGTTGTACATTTACCACTTTAATCTCAGATCAGTTCATCACAAATATTACCTTATAGCATCAACAAGTATTTAAGTTTGTCTCTTGTAAATTTGTGGGGTTTTTTTTTTCCTATAAATGAATTTTTATTTATTTTTATTTTCATGTTCATTCACCACTTCCACTTCAGTTTCACAATTTTCCGACTTTAATCATTGTCACAAATATATGTCATATTTCTTTTCTTGTAAATTAATCACTTTAATCTGCTACAATATCTGGTGTTTTCTTGCAAATTTATTACTTGAATTTAGTTTTTTTCTTTGTCGTAAATGTACCTCTTTAGTCTTAATAAATATGGGTTTTTATTGTAAATTTACCACTTTAATCTCAGGGAATTTATCACAAATATCACTTTATAACAACAACCAATATTTGAATTTTTTCCATGTCAAATTGTTACGTAAATCTGAGAGAATTTGTGCAGAACATCCAAGCTTTTTCTCATAAATTTGTAATGATTTTCCTTATATTTTTCAACTTTAATCTCAGAATTCATTCACATTTTTGCACAAAACTCAAGGAGTCTTTAGTTTTTTTCTCATAAATTTGTAACATTTTACTTAATGACTTAAAATCTCATAATGTTCCCTGTGTATTTAAAAGCTAATTTCTTTTTTCCTATCGTATTTAGTTTCTGTGTTTACATTTGAGCGTTGTCTTCATTTTCTCTGTAAAAGTCAAAGCTCATCCTCTTCTCTGATTGGCTGTTCAGGACGACGCTGTGACTAATCTGAACAACGCCTTCGAAGTGGCCGAGAAATACCTGGACATCCCTAAGATGTTGGACGCAGAAGGTAGGATTCACCGTCGCATCCTGTGTCTGCTTTATTGTCTTTATGGGATGTTTTTGTGCTTCTTTATGGTTTAATAAACAGCTGTATTTACATGCACACGACGAGGTGACGTCACTGCAGTCCAACCAATCAGTGACGGATCTTAAATCTAATGTTTATTGATCACACTGTTTCCATTAAATACAGAAAAGGCCGTTTACATTGATACCAAAGGTTAAATTACTTTATTATTCTCAGAGAAGTTCAGTCTGTGCTTCACCCATAATACACACTGCGCCTAGCATTAGCATTAGCATTAGCTGTTAGCATTAGCATTAGTCTATAAGGAACAGTGAGTTGAACCGACATATTAACATGTGTTTTTGACTTAAAAACTGAATTTATGGGATTTAAGCCTCTTCATCTTCTAAGGCATCCACATTTTTACTGGATGGAGACGAGTCCTCTTCTTCTTCTTCCTCATATTCCTCCTCTTCCTCCTCCTCTTCCTCATCATCTTCCTCCTCCTCTTCGTCATCCTCCTCATCTTCTTCCTCTTCCTCCTCATCTTCCTCCTCCTCATCTTCATCCTCTTCATCCTCCTCCTCCTCATCTTCTTCCTCTTCCTCCTCATCTTCCTCCTCTTCATCCTCCTCCTCCTTATCTTCTTCCTCTTCCTCCTCATCTTCCTCCTCATCCTCCTCCTCCATCGTTGTATCTTCATCTTCCATCCAGTCACAGCGTTGATGTGCATGTAAATGTTAGCGTTGTTTAACCTGATCCATCAGTTCTTACAGCGGACCAGAGGCCTTCGTCTCCAGGGTCGACTGAAACTCCCCCCCCCCCCCCCCCCCTCCTCCTCCTCCTCCTCCTCCTCCTCCTAATTTCATGTCTGAAGCTTCTGTTTGTTCTTCTGAGGTTCAGACAGTTTCAGCTTCTTTTGTCAGATGTCATGCAACATCTTTTCTGATATTTTCATCCTTTTTGTGTGATTTTCTTGTCTTATATTATATTTATATTATATTATACCCTATTACATTTAATTTAATCTCCTTTTTTCAAATGTTTTTGCCTTTTGTCATTTTATCCAGTTGTATTTTTGACATTTTTCATCTTTTGTTTTTTTGTGCCTTATATCATTTTCATCATTTTTCTCGTGTTACATCGTCCTAAATCTTTTTGTCTTGACATAGTATTTGTGTCTTTTACCTCATTTTTATTCCTATGTTCTCTTTTATGTCATTTTCATCCACCTGTGTCTCTGACATTGTTTTTGCTCTTGATTAATGTTTTGCAACATCTTCATTTTCTCACACATTTTACATCGTTTTTAGCATTTTCTTCATTTCTCACTTTTGGGTTGTTTTTTGTCATTTTTATCTCGTTGCATCTTTATTTCATTTTCATCTTTTTCACCCTGGTGTGCATTTCACATCATTTTCATTTTTGACTCATCTTCATCTTTTATAGTGTTTTTTCTAGGTGCATCTTTTCATTTTCATCATCTAATTTCTTTCTGTTTTGTTGGTTTTTTGTTGTTTTTGTCTGTGTCTTTCACAGTCTTTTCATTTCCCTACATGCTTTACGTTTTTTTCATTTTTATTTGTCACTTTAGTTTTACTTTATAGTTTTTGCATCTTTTACCCATTTTCATTGAAGCCATTTTCACCCTGTCACATCGCATCTTTCATATCATTTTCATTCTTATTTCTTGCAGTGTTTATCATGTTACCTCATTTTTGTTGTGTTTTTTGCATCTTTTTACATCCTTTTGTTTGTTGCATCTTTTTACAGGTTTTCATCACGTTGCATCTTTTACAAATAATCTAAAAAGAACCAAAACTAAGCCTTTAAACTGCACAGACTTAATGAATAGATTAATGATCTTAAATCACCTGTTGTTAACTGTCTCATTGTGATGCTTTTTTGTCATTACGTTGCAGCTCTAGTTGTGTTAAACTGCTCTGACCCTCATATGTTCAGTGTTGAATGCTTCCTCATGTTCTCCCTCATCCCCACCTTTTGCCTGTGAATGTCCATTAGATCATTCCATGAGGCTGATAAATGTGTCTGTGTGACCTTTGACCTGTTGTGTGCTCATACGTGTTGTGTTTGCGTTGACGTTGTCCCGTGTCCTGCCTGTTTTCCTCATAACCTCCCCTTCCCCTCGTAGACATTGTCAACACGGCTCGTCCGGATGAGAAAGCCATAATGACTTATGTGTCCAGTTTCTACCATGCATTCTCTGGAGCGCAGAAGGTACCCGCTGACCCCTTTGACCCCTGACCTTTGACCCCTCTGATACTAACAAGGCGCTGCTTCCTGTCGGGTCCTGGCATGGCTTCAGTCTCTCTTCACAGCATCGCTAAAGTCCTGAACCTCCAGACCAGGACGCTGGATTCACTGGGACGCAAACACACAAAAACCAACAAACTCTTGCTCTGTTAGCATTTAGGGGAAATAATCACATTTATTGATCAGTACGGCTGATTAATTGGTATCAGCGGTGATCGAAGAAATCAGGCCTCAAACCAGAAATAATAACTTTTAGGGATAAGAACAGAAAAACAGCCAAAAAGACCTGAATTTTTTTATTTTGGCTTAAAGTTCAGTTCCACATTTACTTATTAATTCCTGAATTTGACATTCAGCAATTCACTTATATTTATTTATTCATGTATTTGTTGCTTTTTCTTAAATATTCATCAGTTTCTAGTTTCTGATAAAGTCAAAGATGATTCATTTTAGACACAATTTACATTTCTTCAGCAACACACAGGTAAAATAGACTTAGCATACGGTAATTATTGGAGCTAAGTGCAGTTATTTTGCATGTTTTCACCCCATTTTCTCGCATAAACACAGTTCGATAAAGGTGAAATGTGATGATTCTGTCAGTATTAGAAGGTTTAGACTCAGAGTTTAAGGCATTTTAGACAAATTAAATAAATGAAATCATATGAATATTCATCTAAATGTACCTGATGGTTGCAGTTTGTTTGTAGTCGAACTATTCACTATGTGCTACTTTTAAGCCTTAGCTTTTCCGAACCTGATACACAGATAGGCCAGTAATAACGGTCAAAAATTAGGTGAGATTGGGTTTATTTTTGCTGATTTGTGCAAGTTAATTCTGCTAAATCTGGTCTTTTAATTTGCAGCTGTTCATGATTATACCGACTGATATTATGATTCCCGATACTTTTGCAAACCTGGAATAAAGCATCGTCAGGTTTCTGCTCTTTTTGTGGCGTTGATTGCAATTAATTGTAGAATAATTAGTCGTCGGCTAAAATAGAAACAAAGTAGAAGGAAAAATTTGTAACGGGTCAAGAACTCCAGCAGAACTTGATCTTATCTTTAGAAGAACTTGATCTTATCTTTATCTAATGTAGCTGCTGTTAAACAAAACATTAAACATGAAAAAAATAAAAGAGAAAAATGGGAGAGGAAACTATCACTCCTACACATCCACACATTCATTGACTGATATGGGACCTAATCGATCAAATCTGAACCTGATCCTGGTCCAAACCCAACTCTATCAGCCTTTAAACCCAACTATGCAGCTGGATTTTGTTACTTGACAGTTTTTTCTGATGATTTTAGACACTATTAGAACATCTTAATCTCCTTAAATGCTTGTTCTGAACTGTAGACGAACATAAACGTCGACATTAGTAAAAACCCGCTTCATCCTCAGAGGTTTATGCTCCTAAAAAGCAGAATGAATGTTAACTTTCTATTAATTTCACATAGAATTAATCATTTTTACTCTATATCCCTACATCTGCATCTGGACTCCTCATATTTGATGCTATTTACATGAGACTTTACATATTTTAGCTGTTATTTTAGCTGAAATGAACATGGTTAGAGCAAACGTCTTTGAGGAACATTTAACGTCTGGTGCAGAGATGAGTATTTATCTGATTTACCCCAAGTGTTTAGTTGGTATCATCCTTCTTACTCGCTTAATTCGTCTCCCTCGTGGTGTTTTCTCGCCTCCCTCCGCTCCCTTCGGACGTTGACGGATCCATGTTGTTTTTGCTCGTCGTGCTCTAATTAATTTCTGGCTGATTCAGGTCTTGTTTCTACCGTCGTCTCAGGAGAGCTGAGCGGAGAACGTAGCACTGTGGAAACTTATTCCACGTGTTCTTCTTCTTCTTCTTCTTTAAACCCGATCACAGAAAATAACAGATACTGACAAAATTAAAACCACATTCACCTTTAATTCAGTCAATCTGGGGTGTCTTTTATTTTAAAACAAAAAAAAAAACAAAAAAAACATAAATTCAAACCTAAACTAAATATGTGTCAGTCAATATATTCAGTTATTAGTGATCACTGTGTAAATTTATTGTGTTTCTGTGCTAAATTAAAGCCCTTTCCTCTGTGAAAACACCAGGAAATAGACAAATATATGATTGTGATTCTTATGACATTACTGTTTTAAACAAAGCAAGAAAATCTAGAATTAAATCAAGGAAAGATGAAGAAAGAATGAACAGAAGAGAGATAGGATGGTAGGAAGGATGAAAGGAGGAAATGAAGGAAGAGAGGAAGGATGGAAGATGGATAGGAATGAAAGGAAGGAATGATTGAAGGAACAAAGACAGGACGAAAGGAAGGATAACGGATAGATAGGATGGAAGGAAGGAATGATTGATGAAAGAAAGACAGGATGAAAGGAAGAAAGAAGGATAAAAGATATAGGATGGAAGGAAGGAATGATTGACGTAAGGATGAAATGGAGAAAGAAAGAAAGGAGGATGGAAGATAGATAGGATGGAAGGAAGGAAGGAATGATTGAAGGAAGAAAAAAGGATGAAATGAAAGGAGGATGGAAGATGGATAGGATGAAAGGAAGGAATGATTGAAGGAAGAAAGGATGAAATAAAGGAAGAAAGGAAGGATGGAAGATGGATAGAATGAAAGGGAGGATGGAAGGAAGGAATGATTAAAGGAAGAAAGGAAGATGAATAGAATGAAAGGAATGACTGAAGGAAGAAAGACAGGAAGAAATGAAGGAAGAAAGGAAGGATGGAAGATGGATAGAATGGAAGGAATGATTGAAGGAATAAAGGAAGGATGAAATAAAGGATGGAAGGAATGACTGAAGGAAGAAAGGATGAAAGGAAGGATGGAAGATGGGTAGGATGAAATGAAGAATGAAAGGACAGAAGGAAGGATGGATAAAATGAATAAAGTGAGGCAGGAAGAAAAGAAGAAGAATGAATGTAATCCAAACGTCTGGTATTAGAGTATCAGGAGCTGAAATAAACACTCGAATATATAAACAGTCGAATATAATAAACAGTCGAATATAATAAACAGTCGATTAATAAACAGTCGAATATCAATAAACAGTCGAATATCATAAACAGTCGAATATAATAAACAGGTCGAATATAATAACCAGTCTAATATAATAAAGCCATTCAAATTAAATAAACAGTCGAATATAATAAACGTCGAATTATAATAAACAGTCGAATTTAATAACAGTCGAATATAATAAACAGTTCGAATAATAAACAGTTCGAATATAATAAAACAGTCGAATTTAATAAACAGTCAAATATATAAACAGTCGAATATATAAACAGTCGAATATCATAAACAGTCGAATTAATAAACAGTCGAATATAATAAACAGTCGAATATAATAAACAGCTCGAATAGAATAAAACAGTCGAATATAATAAACAGTCGAATATCATAAACAGGTCGATATCATAAACAGTCGAATATCATAAACAGTCGAATATAATAAACAGTCGAATATCATAAACAGTCGAATATAATAAACAGTCGAATATCATAAACAGTCGAATATCATAAACAGTCGAATATCATAAACAATCGAATATCATAAACAGTCGAATTTAATAAACAGTCGAATATCATAAACAGTCGAATATCATAAACAGTCGAATATCATAAACGTCGATATCATAACAGTCGAATATCATAAAACAGTTGAATATCATAAACAGTCTAATATTTCCGCTGACGGTCCCAACTTCTTGTAGATTTCTAACCTTCGTGCTGTTTAAACTGTTCAGACTGAACTCTGAGGCGGATCTGGCCTCTGGTTGGACGATGTGTGTTTTGCGTCCCGCCCCCAGCGTCCGCCTGGCCTCAGTGTGGGCGGGGCGTTCTGACCCTGAACCTGAACCGGGTCTAATGTGGCCTCGGTGGCTTTGGCTTCCACCCTGTCTCTGTTTCTGTCTCTTTGACTCCGCCTCCTTCCTGCTGGGCGCTGGGTGTAATGCGTAGACATCGTGGGTACGCTGAGGCCGGATGAGAAGGCCATTATGACCTACGTGTCCTGCTTCTATCACGCCTTCTCTGGGGGCTCAGAAGGTGAGCTCGCCACGCTTCGGACTCGCACCGACAACCCTCTGCAGCCGCACAAACACACGCCAGGTTCCCATTGGTCTCCAGGAGGGACGCACCCGCCCCATACCTCCAATACAGCTGCGTTTTAGTATTTATAATAGTATCTGTCATTGGTTTTATAGGTTAATATAGTTATTTTTCTTAATTTACAGCAGTTCTACTTCATTTTAACCCTTAAAGACCCAAACATTAACCACAGACCAAAACCATCTACTGATCTAAAATATTTACACCTGTTGATCCATTAATTCTATCAATGCATGTAAATATTAGTTTGTCATCTTTCATGGTCATCAGATATGACCCATTTGGACGTTCACAGGCTCCGTAGTTACCATGGAAACACAGTCATCTTCTACAATATTGATTCATCCGTAAAGCCCATGAAGTTGGATCAAAGACAGTGGATGAACACACTTGTTTCGTGTGTGTGTGTGTGTGTGTGTGTGTGTATATATATATATATATATATATATATATAGTTTAATAAAATGAACAAAAATGAATTAAATTTTTTTGAATAATAGTAAGTGATATGTACAAAATAAGCTACAAACTGAACAAACTTGAAGAAAAAAAATATTATTGGCAACAAAATCAACAGTGGGAACAATGGGAACTCTGGAAATAGATCACATTTTCTGATTCTTCTGTTTCTGGATAAAATATGTTTCCCTGAAAGTTACAGACTCTGGGTTGGACTCTGTTTTCCCAAAACCATGTCAGTACCGTGATCGTCGACCATCAGAGGTCAGGTTTATGTGAACAGTAGAATATGATCAGAGTGATTATCAGGCACTAGAATGTGGTGATTTATTTACCTTTTATACTTATACAATGTATTTATATTAGTCCTACATTACATCACAATATTTATATTACACTTAAAATTTACAAAAGAAGCTCATGAACTACATTACATAAAGATAAGTAAATAGAATGTATTTACTCATCTCCATTTTATTCTATTTGACATAAATTTCTTTCCATTTGTTGCACATTTAATACTTTAGGTTCCAGACTAATACCAAACCACTGTGATTCCAACTTCAGAGTGTCAGAATCTGCAGAAATTAATTCAATATGAAGCTTTAGTGCAGAAATGTATCTAGTAAAGCAGATATAACCATAAAAACTGGCTTTAGTTTCATACTCTAATACCTGAATGGAATTGTGTAGAAATACAGTGTTTGACCTGTTTTCAAAATGTTATGTTTTATGTATTTAATTAAAATGCTGTTGTTTGGTTAGAAATGGTTTCTTTAGTTTATTACATAACATAAGGAGAAATAATTTATCAGATGAAACTTTTTGTAGGGATTAGAACATCAATAGCAAACCTCAGTAAACATTAGCTAGCAGGCTAACCGAAGCTAATGTAGGCTAGGAATTAACCACAGCAAATAGTAGCTACAGGCTAGCACAGCTTCTGTAAGGTAATGATGTATCTGCAGAAAATATGGCTAGCAGGCTAATCACTACTAATGTAAGCTAATGAGTTAACCACAGCAAATGTTAGCTGTGATAGCAAATGATAACTGCAGTAAATATTAGCTAGCACGCTAACCCCATTAATGTGAGCTATTGAGGGAGCCACAGCACATATTAGCTAGCAGGGTAAGTGATGCTAATGTAAGGTAATGAGGTATCTTCTGCAAATATTGGTTAGCAGGCTAATTACAGCTAATGTAAACTAATCGATTAACCACAGCAAATAGTAGCCAACAAACTAACCACAGCTAATGTAAGCTAATGCATTAACTACTGATAACCAGCCCAGTCGATGTCCGAGAAACGATAATGAAGTAAATTACAAATAAATAAGATTAGAGTCTGAAAAAAACATTTTGTGACTGCAGCAGAAAGTTGTGTTTATTTAATTAATAAAGAAGTGTAAAGAAAATCACTTCTTGCGTTTGATCAGAATCATGTATTACATTGTTTTACCAAAATAAGAAATGTCATGTTTTTATTTAGTAAAGAATTGTAAATAAATACAACACATTACTCTGTTCTGAAATTCAGAACTGTTCTGAAAGGCATTTCCACGTGTAGAGCAGATCTGTGAATGGATTATTATGATAAAAATAAAAGTACTGAACATACCGCGACACTAAGCATAAATATTTCCAGGTGAAGCACAGCGACCTTTGTTTTTCCAGAGCTCAGGTCCTGATGTGGTTTTGGGAATCCAGACCTGGAAGTCACTGCAGTTTCTCTTCAGCTTTTAACACCTTTTCAACTGTAAACGTTTCTGTGAACTTTGGGGTTTGGTGAATGTGTTTTTCTGATGTGTAATGGGTTCAGACAACCTGGACCTGATGTGTTTTGACTCTAAAAGGCAGAGATGCCTCATGTGTTACTTCAGCTGGAGGCAGGTTGTGAAGTCTGTGCTGTGTTTCTGATTCCAGTGGTACTGTAGTGTAAAACCCTAGATGAGGACCCACAGATGTGGACGTCAGCGCTACGTCAACTGTAACTGGTCATCTTGTATGAACTGAGACGCATGGAAAACACAGAGTGACCTTGCACATTGAACTAACACCCAGCAGCTGGAAGCCTAGTTTTCATCAGCCAGAACAAACAGGAAATACATCAAAACAAATGAATCTCACCAGACCTCCATTGAGCCCAGTGTTGGATTTATCAGTTTTTATGTATTTTTTTTTTTACCGTTAATAGAGTCATGCCGTGCCTGTGTATGAATCAGTTCACTGCTTGTGTTGGCGGTGGCTATGTGCACAGCTTGCGAGACTAAAAGCAGGTGATTAGAAGAGCTGTTAATTTATATACCAGGTCCAGGCTTTCACTATAAAAGCAGAAACTCAGCATAGGTTCGGCACATTGACATGTGTCACTGGTTTTTGTACCAATCGATGTGAGCCGTACTCATCATTCTGTCTCCTGATAGGCGAGACAGCTGCCAAATCCGTATCTGCAACGATCCTGGCGGTCAACCCAAGAGAATGAGCACCCTGATGGCGGGACTACGAGAAGCTGGCCAGCGATGTGAGTACAAGAAAATATGAGGGGACACTGAAAAGCTGTATGCATCTGAGTAGAGGTAGACTGATGTATTGATATTTTTCAATACTGGCTATCGACCCTTAATTTTTTTTGAAAGCCCGATATTTGATCAGTTGTAAAAATTGTATAATATATTTGATCAGGCACCTGTATGGGCAGCACTTGAACTTCAATAAATGTTAAGAGTACTATGTGTACATGTATTAATAATTTTATTTATATTGCTGCATAAAAATCTAAATTATCTGAATGTAAAGGTTATTTATTTCGAAATGTCAAGTGAAACCAAAAAAATTGACCAAGCATCAAAAACATAAGAAAAAATCTAAAAAGATGGGCTGGGGCACATATCGTTTTAATTCAGTTAACTGAGATTTTACTTTCTGAAAATTGGAAAAATGCTTGAATTCTGTAATTCTAGTTTCCTGCTGTTTCCTCTATACTGGTTTATTTATAAATTACTTGAAGAAGCAGCAGTGGTTTAACCATTTGTGCAAATTCAGGCTCAAAACCAAGGCAAAGCTGGTTTTACGCTTAATTCTATTTAGTTTTATTTTGTGATGCGTGGTTCATCGTCCAGGCCTTTATTTCTCTTAGCTGCAGAAAGTACGAGGCCTTTCTTAAAAGGAGTCATGGACCAGATTTTATTGGGTCACCAGTTGACAGAGTAGAATTAATCTGTGTAATTCTGTTCCTATTTTACTTCTGTTCACATGCTTTTCCTCTAATGAACCTGGATCTGAAGTCAAACGTAGACATAAGTGTTATCCTAGTTCATGATGAATAAGTGTGAGACCCCATATTTTGACTCACCTTTATTGTCATTCAGTTAATGGTACAAGAGATAGAATGAAATAGTTACCCAGGTCTCAGTTTTTGCAGCATGAGAAAGATAAAAGAATAAAATGTAAAAAAAGTACATAGTAGGGTAGAATAAAAACTACCATAAAATAAGCAAAAATAATAAAATACCTTCTTAATCTGTACTAAATGACACAGTACGCAGTAACAGTACAGTTAGAGTGATGATGCAGTGAAATAAAGTGTCATTAGTGCCTTTAACTGCATCCTGGCCTGTTACGGTGTGTAGTGGACAGTCTATGGGAGCAGTTCATCCTCATGGTGGGACTTTCCCCTTTAATCCCATGTCCTTCTCGTGTCCAGCTCCTGGAGTGGATCCGCAGAACCATCCCCTGGCTGGAGAACCGGAAACCAGAGAAGACCATGGCTGAGATGCAGCAGAAACTAGAGGACTTCAGAGACTACCGCCGCGTCCACAAACCACCCAAGGTCCAGCGTCGGCGCCTGTTCTGCACATTCACACCTGAACCTTCCACTGCGGTGCTTGTTTGTTGTTTCTGCTGCTGAATGTGGTCCATGTGTCGCCTTCAGGTCCAAGAGAAATGTCAGCTGGATATCAACTTCAACACCCTGCAGACCAAACTCAGACTCAGCAACAGACCTGCCTTCATGCCGTCGGAGGGACGCATGGTGTCTGTACGTCCACACACTCATACACAACACATACACACCCATTTTGACGATTTCAAGACCTTTGTTTGTCCACCAGGGACAATTGGTTCTGCTGCAGTAATAAAAATAACAATAACTGACAATAACAGGCACATAAAAACTGGACGTGCAATAAAAACACATACTTAAGTAAATTTTTTTTTAAATATATTTTAGTTCATTTTAATGTATTTTTTTGTGCATATTATGCATATTTTGCATATTTTTTGTGTGTTTTCTGTGTACATTGGTGTATAATAACTTTAAGGTCCATTGGACTACTACTTATATGGTACTGGTTATATGGTATGGAAGGTCTGAAATTTGACCAAAGATGCAGAGAGAAATGTCTTGAAAATTCAAACATTTTGCAAACCTGCAGATACCCTAATAGTGTATTTTGCACATTAGAGTAATTTTTGTGTATTTTAGCATACTTTTGTATATTTCAATGCATTTTTTTGTTTTTAGTGTATATTTTAGTGTATATTTAGGCATTTTTGGGTGCATGTTGGTATATAATATTTGTAAGGCCTGTTGGACTGTTACTTGTATGAGTGGAAGGTCTGAAATTTAACCAAAGATGACAAGAAAAATGTGTCAAAAAGTCATAAATTTGACAAAACTGTAGATACCATGATTGTGACTTAACATGTCTTTTGAGTGTTTTAGTGTATTTTTTTGTATTTTAGTATATTTTAAAATGATTATGTATATTCTAAAGCGTTTTTTGTGTTATTAGTGTATTTTTGTGTATGTTAGTGTATATTTTGTATAATTTAGTATATTTTTGTGTATGTTAGTGTATTTTGTGTATTGTAGTGTTTTTTGTGTATGTTAGTGTTTATTTAGTGTATTTTAGTGTATTTTTTGTGTATGTTGGCGGATAATAACTATGAGGCCTATCGGACTGTTATTAATGTGAATGTAAGGTCTGAAAGTTGACCATAGATGCCTTGAAAAACGTCTTAAAAAGTCGTAGATTTGGCTTCATCAGACCTGTAACTCCTCCTGTAATTCACATCCTGCTCTGAAATGCCAATAATTCCCCTCAGGATATTAACGGAGCGTGGCACACTCTGGAAGGAGCAGAAAAGGGTTACGAGGAGTGGCTCCTCAGCGAGATGCGACGTCTGGAGAGACTGGATCACCTGGCGATGAAGTTCCGTCAAAAGGCCGCCATCCATGAGTGCTGGACCGAGGGTGAGCCGACGATCCCACACAAACGCTCAAAGTCAGAGTCTGAGAGCGCTGAAGGAAATGAATGAGTGTGTGTTTATGTGTGTGCAGGTCAAGAGGCCATGCTGACCCAGAAGGACTACGAGACCGCCTCCCTGTCAGAGGTTAAGGCGTTGCTACGGAAACACGAGGCCTTCGAGAGCGACCTGGCCGCCCATCAGGACAGAGTGGAGCAGATCGCCGCCATCGCGCAGGAGCTCAAGTAAGACAACGCCGTAAAACTATTTAACCTGTTAAACTGGAGTCATTTTAATGTAACAAAACAATGGATTACCCGACAGCAGAAACTTCATTCATATGACATGATCAGAAAACGGCAAGCATAGACAGAATCATGGCTTCATAATGTGACCTTTATTTGTGCTCTTCTTTGTCCCGTTAAGTGAATTTTACTGATTAGTAATGTAATTAACATGGGGATAATAAAGAATTTGAACAAAATTGTTGAGAAAATGAAGAAATATTACACAAAATGAACAAGAATAGAATGAAATTAAAAGAAATGTACAAAATTGCTGACAGTATTAAAAAATGGACTGTGACAAATTAAGGAAATTAACAAAATGAATACAAGATGAAAAATTAAAAAGAAACTTAACAAAAATGAACATGAGTGAAAAAATAAATAAATAAAAATCACTGAGAAAATTGACAAAATAATCATGAAAATGAACAAAAATTGACAAAATCACCAAGGAAAAAATACAAATGGACAAAGTAATCAAGAACAAGAGGAAAAAATAACCAAAAGATCAACATACAATCGGATGTCTATGAAAATTAACAAAAATGAACATGAGAAAAATATGAGCAAAACCATCGAAAAAATGAACAAATAAAGTGAGCAAAATGAACAAAACATGGAGATAATAAAGAATTTGAACAAAGTCTTTGAGAAAATGAACAAAAATTTTTTAACAAAATTTTGAAAATTTACTTTTTTTACTAAAAGAATTTTATTTAATTTAATAATTTTATTTATTTTATTATTTATTAAAAGAATTTTACTCTTCTTTGTCTTCTGTGAGTTTTATCATTCGAGAAATAATCCTTGTACTGTTGGATATGCTCAGCGTGAGCTTAGTGCTGTTAGGTTAGCGCTGTAGAGTTACTTTTGCCTGACATGCGTTGGTCTCAGACTGTTCAACTGGTTTATGTTTTACCTTTTAAGTGTTTGTAGTTTGAGTTGTGTTCTGTTTTCTGACAGTCGGTTTCATTGAGCTTTTAACTGATATTCTTCTAGTTATGGATGTATAGAATGAATGTATTACTAGAAGCATCACATAGTATTACCATGGTAACACAGACAGAACTGTGGGCACTGGGGTCTTAAGAGGCTACTATGTCACTGACTATGTGACTGTGGTTTGAGATAAACTCTGCCCTTCACTCTGTTCTAGTGAGCTGGACTACTACGACTCCCCTAGCGTCAACACTCGCTGTCAGAAGATCTGCGAGCAGTGGGACATCCTTGGATCCCTGACCCAGAAGCGCCGCGAGTCCCTGGAGGTCAGAGTTCAACCATGACCCATCAGTCTGTCAGTCACATGATGCACATCTACACATCTAATGCAGCAGGGATTCAGTCATTTATTTATGTTTTACAGATTTCCAGCATTTAACTTCTCTTTAGCTTTGACTTATGCTATTCATTTTCCCCTTCCTACTTGGAAATTAACTGGTACAGTAATTGTTAAATGAGTTTTATTGTCAAGGAGTGTTCATGATTGTATGTGATCAGTGTTTGAGCTTGATGATCAATAAAATTAGTAAAAAACTAAACAAAAAAAAAACATAAGCAATAAAAACACACAGTTATATACACAGACACAGCCATAAAAATATAAAACCAAATGTTCATAAAACCTACCCTTATCTAAAAGCCTGTCAAACAAAAAGTATAAGTAGTGCAGTAAGTATAGAGTTCTTGGTATTAGTATAAGTTGTGTTCTTAAATCCACTAACCTCACCTGTTTTTTCGCTGACAGAGGACAGAAAAGCAGCTGGAGTCGATAGATGAGCTGTACCTGGAGTACGCTAAGAGGGCGGCGCCCTTCAACAACTGGATGGAGGGAGCTATGGAGGACCTGCAGGACATGTTCATCGTCCACAACATTGAAGAGATCCAGGTATCTGCAATCTGGAAAGAGATGTTCAAAATTATCCTTACTGAAGAAATTTAATGAATAAAGAACTCAAGAACTGTTTGTTTTGCAAGAAATTCACTCTTTTGTTTTTTTTTTTGCTGTTTTTGCTAAAGTGTTCTTGTTGTTCCTCCTTTAGGGTCTGATGACAGCCCATGATCAGTTCAAGTCCACCCTTCCAGAGGCCAACAAGGAGCGTGAGGCCATCCAGGCCATCCAGGCCGAGGTCCAGAAAATCGCAGATTATAACGGCATCAGACTGAGCGGAACCAACCCCTACACCACCATCACACCCGAGAGCATTGACGAGAAATGGGAAAAGGTAGTGCACCACTTCCACCATATCAACAAAGAATGCATGGAAGACAGTAGCCTTTTGTGATGTTGGAGGCGTTTTCGTCAATGTCCTTCCACAAACTGTCTGTGTTTTAATATTTTGGATCATTTTGAAGCTTTTTTTACACAGTTAGTCATAATATTTTAATTGAAGTTGGTAGGCATTTCAGGTTTGTATTCAGATTGGTTTTATTATCTTTCAGGATTGTTTGGAGTCCCACATGGCTCCATTATTAGGCCCCTTACTTTTTTATATTTATGATACCACTACTCTGTATTCAGTTACCATTTCTATGCTGATGACGCACAATTAAATCTCTCCTTTAACACTTTGATTTAAACAACCTCCACATTTACCGATGTACATATATTAGTTTGGTTGTTCCATGCATTTTGAAGTTCTGCATCAGAAAATATACACAGAATTTAAAAAAAAAAAGCCAAGATTTTGAAAAAATGTTTTTGTTCATTTGAGGGTGTTTTTTGCTTGTTTGTTTTTGTTTTTTTAACTAGAGTAAATGCACATTTCTGGGAATTTGGGGAAAAACGTTTTCAGTTTTCAGTTAGTTAGAGATACTTTATTGATCCGGAGGGAAATTGAAGCATCCAGCAGCAGTACACACATAAATACACAAAGCACAATAAATACAAATGCAAATATACGATAGAAAAATCCCTCTTACTCCTAAGACTATATATACAGAAGACTAAAAAATTTCAAATACAATAAAACAAAATATGGGGCCCCTTGTAAAGAAAGGACAGTCTGATGTGCTAGGTCAGGTATTTGTGGTATCTTCCCAGATACTTTGACAAAGTGCTATAATGTGTGGTGCAACAGGTCTGTCATCTGTGGAAGACTAAACATTACAACCATGGAAACTAATAACAGACTGTGGTACCTTCTGTACTCTGTTAGAGCCATGTCTAACCTACAGTTCCACCTTCGGATGATGTAATGCAGCCCACTTCCTAGAAATACTTGGAATTTGCTCGTTCTTTTTTTTTTTTTTTTTTTTTTTTGCAAGTTTTCAAACATTTGGGTTAAATTGGCCTGACATCGGATGGAAACACAGCTAGTAACTGGATGTTTTCTCAGAAACTATTATTGTAGGTCCAGACTCAATATAGAGTCACATTTATCTTGGTTTCCTCATTATCAACTATTACAGGAAATCCTACCTTACCTTACCTTTACCTCACCTTTGCCTTACCTTACGTTACCTTAACTTACCTTAACTTCCCCTTCCCTTCACCTTACCTTTAACTTAACTTCCCTTTCCCTTCACCTCACCTTTACCTTGCCCTTCACCTTACCTTTACCTTGCCTTTACCCTTACCTTAGCTTAACTTTACTTGCCTTAACTTCCCTTCCCCTTCACCTTACCTTTACCCTTACTTTACCTTACCTTACCTTTCCCTTTGCCTTACCTTAAATTACCTTAGCTTCCCTTTCCCTTCACCTTACCTTTACCTTTCCTTACCTTAACTTAACTTCCCTTTCCATTCACCTTATCTTTACCCTTAATTACCTTTCCCTTCACCTTCCCTTTACTCTTACCTTACCTTACCGTCGCCTCAGTATCGACAACCATGTTAAGTCTGTTCAGATCTTTTCTTCTATGAACTATGAGCAGACTTGAAATATTAGCACAGATTATTTTTCTGTTTTTTAAAGTTTCGTAGACTGTTCTTTAATGTCCGTGTCCATCTACAATGTTAAGTGTAGCTGCAGGTGCTTTATGTTCCAGTTGTGGTTGTTGTTGTTAAGGCCTTTGTTTGTTTGCAGGCGATGCAACTGGTGCCTCTCCGTGACCAGGCCCTGCAGGAGGAGCTGACCAAGCAGCAGTCCAACGACACCCTGAGAAGCAAGTTCGCCAACCAGGCCAACATCGTCGGCCCCTGGATACAGAACAAGATGGAGGTAATGGATTAGGCCACGCTTTTAGTCCCGGTGCTTCCCTTTGTGTTAATGTGGTTGGTCTTTGCTCAGCTGTTTGTACTTTGTCACAGTCTTAAAGCCAACATTGTGCAACAGTGAGCTCATAGAAGTTACAGTTGGAGGATTTAGGAGCCATGGTAATGGTACTGTTTGTTATCACGCCTACGGTTTTGAACTGTACATCTGTTCTGTAGGTAGGTGAGCTCATTTATGGACAGACATGTTTCCACCAGTCAGATTTAGAGCAGCACGGAATATACATTCAGTGATTTCCATTAGTAAAGTTGAAATAAACATGCAGCTTCTTCAACTGAAAGACTGAATTTGCATCATGAGAAAGTTAAGACCAACTGACAAACTACTGGCCGTTGACTGTTTATTTATTTTTATTTTATTGGTTTATTTAATTGGGACCATGCATATTTATGAACAGAATTAGTAAAAATAACTACTTTTCATCTGCAGTTCCTAGACAGGTGACAGAAACAAGACATAAAACCGCCAACATTAATACATCACTCATTTGCTATCAATTAAAAATTTAAAAATGCACATAATGATGACATAGACATCATCAAAATAAGCAAATAAACAAATAGACATAGGATGATCACGGGGGCATTAGCCTATACATTCACCTCTATACTTACATACAACTAAACAGAGACAGTGTATGGGTGATGAAATGTACGTCAATTCAAAGTGACTTGTTTTCTAGGAGCTGCTGTTTTAAGTGAGTTTTAAAAGTGTTGCATGTTGGACACTCTCTTATTGGGAGGGGCAGGATATTCCAAAATTTACCTCCTACTGTTGACAGCACATTTTGGCCAAAAGGGGTGCATCTGAATGGTATCACCCAATTCCCATTTATTGGATGATAGTCCATAAGTGTGATGGCGATGAACATTGTCAGGTTCAGGTATGAGCTTTAGCAGCGTCAGTAGCAGAAACATTAGTCAACGACAAATGGAACATTAGCTGGACTGAAACATGGTTCAGACTGGTTAACACAATAACTGTGAGGCCTGTTGGACTGATATTTATGTGAACGGAAGAACTGAAATATGACCAAAGAAGAATCGGAATACTTTAGTAACCCTAGGGGAAAATGTTTGTGTTACAGTTGCTCCATTTAAGTATAATAAAGTAGCAGGAAAGAAATTATCAATACAACAAAAAGACAAAGAATATAAATATATAAAACACAAATAGAAGAGTAGTTTGTATAATATGTACTAAACAATGTTATCAATATGATAATTAAAGAAATATACAAAGAACTGTGCGAAAAATTAAATAATGTGGTTATAATGATGAAAAAGTCATAAATTGAGCTTCATCAAACCTGCAGATACCCTGATTGTGTATTTAGCTTTTTTTGTGTGTGTATTTAGCATATTTTAGTGTATGGTTTCATATTGGTTTACATTTGTAATTATGATAAATGTAAACTCAGTATTTATGCATTTGTGGTGTTGGCTGAAGTTATAAGAACTGACAAAACCAGAGGCTATTTGTTGTGTTAAATTGGACAAAACAAGACAAAAATGTTGTATAATATGCAAAAAGACATCACAAGGTATAAGACAGAAATGTTGTAAGATATGAGATGTAGATTAGAGAAAGACTAATTGTCTTATCTTGTCAAAGATGTAAGAGGAAAACATGAAATCATATTAAGAAGTGCAAGATAAATCACTGTTTTTAGTCTCAGTCGTCATGATTCACTGCTTATTTCATCCATTGTTTAGTAAAATGAGTGCAATCTGAGTCCAGCAGGAAACAGCTGATGAATGATTTAGCTCAAGATATGAATAAAATTAACCCTAAGGACAAAAGAAGTGGTTTGTGTGTAATATTAATGATGGTTTCATTGCACAGCTCTATGTGTGCTTTGAACTGATAAAGGTTTGCATCATGATAAAAGTCACAGTTAGTGTTTTAGTTTTCATTTTAATCCAGACCAGCTGCAGTGAGCGCTCTAACATTTCAGTCGATAAAGGTGCAAAAACGGATTTAAAGACTTCAGATGGGACGCCATCTGGATCTGAAGGCTTCCAGGTTTTTAAAGAACTAACACTTCTTTAAACTTATTTGGATGGAACTTTACCAGCAAACACGTTCCTCACAGAAATCAACCTGAATATTCATGTAATTTTCTGTTCCTGTCTTTTATTTCCATCATCATATCTCTTCTGTTTCTGTACTAATAGTGAGTCATTTGGACAATTGGACGTGTAGACGTGGACATTGTCTCTGTTCTGATTCAGCTTCAGGCAGATTAAGTACAGTAACAGGTCATTTTATGAAAAGGAGTTAAAGACCAAATGTGACTCAGTGGTAGAGACAGATGTTAACAAACCCCGCTATCGAAAGAATAAAATAAATACTTACATAAAAAAAAACAAAAGTTTGAAAAGATATGGAAACCTTTCATTGATTATGTCCAAAACTTAATCATAATGACGAAGATGAAGGATGTTTATGGACCATATAGTTACCATGACTGTGAATATTTTTATTTTTTTTAATTTCATTTTTATTTATTTGTTAATGCATTCATTTATTTATTTTTACTTTATTATTTTTTAGTTTTATGTAAAACAAAGATATTTATTTTTATGCTTTTTATTCACTTATTTATTTATTTTTACTTTATTCTTTATTTTCATTTACTTTTTAAAAATGTATTTATTTATTCCTTTCCAATCCATTTTTTCAATAGAATTCCTTAATTTAAAACTTGATATTTTGTCATTATACACACTGTACAGTTGTAGTATATTACCTACTGTTTTATATAATGTAAGAGAGAAGCTATGCCGTTGATATTATTTTGTATCTTATCTGTAAAACTTACATAATTTTTTTTTTTAATGTTTTTTTGCGTTGTCAGGAAATTGGCAGGATATCTATCGAGATGAACGGCACTCTGGAGGATCAGCTGACCAACCTGAAAGACTACGAGCAGAGCATCATCGACTACAAACCCAACATCGACGATCTGGAGTCGAACCACACGCTCATCCAGGAGGCCCTCATCTTCGACAACAAGTACACCGACTACACGATGGAGGTAACGCACGTCCACCCACATACACACTGCAGGGATGATAAAACCTGTAGTTCCTCAAACGGACACTAGAGGGCAGTGCAACCCACCTGATGACATTACAGGGGTTGGACAAAATAATGGAAACACCTTAAAAAATCAACAAAATATAATTTAATATGGTGTAGGTCCGCCTTTTGCGGCAATTGCAGCCTCAATTCTCCGAGGTATTGATTCATACAACTTGTGAATTGTTTCCAAAGGAATTTTAAGCCATTCTTCAGTTAGAATACCCTCCAACTCTTTTAGAGACGATGGCGGTGGAAATCGACGTCTTACTTGAATCTCTAAAACTGACCATAAATGCTCAATAATGTTGAGGTCTGGGACTGTGCCGGCCATACGAGATGCTCAACTTCATTAGAATGTTCCTCATGCCATTCTTTAACAATTCTAGCTGTATGGATTGGGGCATTATCATCTTGAGGTGAAGGTGTTTCCATTTTGTCCAACCACTGTATATTAAGGCTGCAGGTTCAGCTTTAATACACAGGTGTTTGGTTTGTCAGGTTTACGGAGGTTGTGTTTATTTTACCAGAGAAAATTCACTCAGGATTTTATTTATTAAAGTGAAAGCGAAAGGTCCAGAGACTGTTCATTTAAAAATGTGAAGAAACAAATAGCTTAAATGGAGAGTTTTAGGACACCCTCAACTGTGACCCAAGCTTTTTGTGACACTGGATGGTGACATTACTCATGTAGGAAGTAAAATAGAAGTGAATTAGATGTGTTTTGTCTGAGATTAGGTCAAATTGTAGTTATTGTCTGTTGTGGTTTGGAAAAAACTAAAATCCTGAAACCAAATCTAACAAATCACAAGATAATTGAGTTTTGAGAGTGTCTTTTTCTATTTCTGCAGTTTCACATCACCCTAAATATGTACTTTTTTGCAATTATAGAGTAACTCCTTCCTTATTAATGACAGAAAAACCCTTTGTATGTAGGAAAAGGCTAAGTTAAATCTTGTTGCTGCAGATCTGTCCATATTGCTAAGAGAAGTCTATGAATCCAGTGATGCTGATAAAAAAACTGTAACTAACCCCGTGCTGACCCCTGACCCCTGCAGCACCTCCGTGTGGGCTGGGAGCAGCTGCTGACCACCATCGCCAGGACCATCAACGAGATCGAGAACCAGATCCTGACGCGTGACGCCAAGGGCATCAGCCAGGAGCAGCTCCACGAGTACCGCGCCTCCTTCAACCACTTCGACAAGGTCAGGGGTCATGGCTCATCCGCTGCTTTTGTGTCTGTGTTTTCAGATGTGAACTGGCCTCTGAAGTCTGTGCAGATGTTAGACCTCAAGATGTTCTTTCAGATCTTCACAGTGTCCACATTAGCCCCTTTCGCACCGCAGGAGCTTTTACCATCTCCACCAAAAATACCCAGTTAAAAAACATTCCCTCGACATCAGACTTTACCTGAAAAAAGTTCCTGGACCAGGGGCGGGCCTTTTCAGATTCTGAGTGTTGAAGAACAGTGATTGGTGGAACACACTTGCAGCGTTCCCCACTTCTGTTCACCTCCATAGATGCATAGTCTGCAGCTGAACACCTGTTTGTTTTGTTTCTACAATATTTCACGGAGTTTTAGTTTTGATAATTTGGAAAACAGCAAAAGAAGATACGAGAAGTGGACGATGATTACGTCCATTTGGTGAATACACACTTGACTGTATTTGTCTCACTCTTACCTGTACATTGCAATCATCTGAATATTAGATTAGATTAAATTAGATTAGATTAGACAGAACATTGATCCCCTGGGCAGAACCCTCAGGAAATAGAGTTTCCAGTAGCAGCACAACAAACGTACACATATAATAAATATTACAAGAAAATAATACAGTAACTATAAAAACAGTAGTGAAAACACAGGCCATTTCACATAAAGTACTAGTAGAAACAGCAAATAATAAAGGAATAATAATAAATTATTACGTTAATATGCACTATAACACACACATATATATAAATAGTTTAATAATCACAGAATAAAAGTTACAATAGTGATTACAGTAATAGTAGGCATTACAATGATATATAAGTAATATAAGTATGTAACTAATAGTAGTAATTATAATAATAGTAGTAATAATAAGAAACAAGAAAAATAAATTGACAACAACAATAAATAACATTGCATATCTTAAACTGCCCAGCCCACTGGTGGAACATTAGAAATTTGCTTTATCTCAGCCTCATCTCCTCCTCATCTTCATCTCCTCCTCCTCCTCCTCCTCCTCCATGACCTTATGGTCCTTGTCAAACATATTTACGAAAAACTCTCAAAAGAAATTCACCTGGATGTCGACTTGGCAACAGGAAACGACCGAGCCTCATTTGAGTAAATTTTCAGGAACTTTGAGGTGGAAACATAAACCACACAGATTACCAGGAATTATCTTACCAGGTAAATAAGTTCCTGATAATAAAAGTTCCCGAGAATCTGGTGGAAAGGGGCTTTCACCGTAAACCGATGATGCGCTAATGAATGAGTAAAGTATCCGATGTTAAGTCTGAAAAGCATCGACACTGTGAATATTTGAGTAAAGTCGTCTTCAGATCTTCATCCCATGGTTTCATGGGTTCAACCTGCTGTGACGTGTGATGTGAGTCTGGAACCGTTTCCGTGTTAATGTGTAACGTGACTGAATGGATGTTTAGACCTTAGGATTGGCTGAGAGGAGAGCCAAGCGTGTGAGTATTTCATCCTGGTTACATCTACACAAACGTGCACATGTGGAGGTGATCACGGCGGCGGCAGAGTTAACAGTTCACTGGGATTTTAGAGGAAACAGGGTTTAACCACAGTTTACACGGAAAAAATATTAGACCACTCTTGATTTCTTCCATTTCTTGTTCATTTTAATGCCTGGTACAACTAAAGGTGGACTTGTTTGGACAAATATAATGAACAACAAAAATAGCTCATAGTAGTTTAATTTCAGAGCTGATATCTATCCATTTTCCATTTTCTTGATAATAACCAAAATCCCTTCAGTTCTTACATCAATATCTATGGCATTGTACTGACAAAAACAGTGCTTTTAGGCATTCCATGTTTTCTTTTCTGTCTGTTTTAGTCACATGATACACACAGGAGTTAGTATTGGATTGCAAACCGTTGTTTTTGATGACTTTTGAAGGTCTAATAATTTTTCCGTGACTCTATAAAACCACCCTTATAAAGGAGAAGATTGGATTATTAATTATATCAGATGCACTTTCTCCATCATTTTAAGCTGAAATTAAGATGCAGGTTTTATCTTTTTTCTGGTAAATCTCACATGTTGCTGGTTACATTATTTTGTCTTCATCAGCTGTTTTAACATCTATTAATGAGTTACAGGGTTAGGATGGTCAACAGTGCAGGTGGTTTACGATACTCCATCAATCTTCTTCACGACACCAGATAATCAGTAAACATCATCACCTCCTACTGTCGGAAATTAACCACTGAGTAAAGAATCAATCAGTACATTCATCTGAATCACAGAGCATCAAACTAAAAGTAATTACACAGCATTAAGGGAAAAAATTAGGTGAGTTTTATATATTCTTATTTTGTTTTTGCTGAACAAGTCACTTTTTCCTCTGTTTTCTCCATTTTGATATAATAACCTTTGAATTTACTCAGAGATTTTATGAACATCCACATGATCATTAAATTAAATATTGGAAAATACATGATTTACACTGAAAATGTAAAATGCAGAAGATTTTCTTGAATAAATGGTGATGGATTAGGTTAAAGATAGTTATAGGTCTTTAAGCCTTAATACGTTGCATATTTCCTTTATATTTTTGTCAGAAAAAAGAAAAATAAATACTGAAAAAGCCCATGTGGTTTGATGAATGACAGCGGATGGAGACACCTGTTTTTATGTTCAGTTAATGATATATTTTGCTGGAAAAATCACCTTTTCTTTAGTTTTCTCCGGTTTTATATAATAACCTTTGACTACATAATGAATATCTATATGTTCAGTAAATTAAATAAAGGAAAACCCATGATTTTCACTGAAAAATGTAAAATACAGAAGATTTCTTTAGAATAAATGGTGAAATCAGGTTAAATATAGAGGAAAAACTCCCCAAAAATAGTTATAGGTCTTTAAGTCTTAATACTTTGTACATATTTCTTTTATATTTTTGTTAGATGTTAAATAGAAAAAATAGAAATATGAAAAAGTCCATGTAGTTTAATAAATGACAGCGGATGGAGACAGTTGTTTATATGTTCAGTTAATGATGTTTTGCTGAAAAAAATCACCTTTTCTTCAGTTTTCTCTGTTTTTATATAACCTTTGAATTTACATAATGAATATCTATATGATCAGTAAATTAGATATCATAAAATATATGATTTTCTCTGTAAAATGCAAAATACAGAGGATAATATTATAATAAATGATGATAAATCACTTATAAAAGGTTAAATGTTGATAATAAATGCCACAAAAACAGTTACAGGTGTTAAATTCCAGGTGTAAACGCTGCTGATGGAGACAAAGAAGTAACTCAGTAACTAAACAAATCATCTTATTAAAAGTTTTACTACATAATTAATAACCTCATTCTATCAGAGCAGCACTGGGTTATTATCTCACTTTTATATTAAAGTCATTTTATTGTATTACAGTTTCTTCTTTAGTTTAATGATCGTCTTCTTGCTGAATTTCTTAGTTTTTTTGGGGTTTACGTCACATGTCACCGGTTATTTCTGTTGTTTGGTCTAAATCTGAGCAGCGCCGTCGTCCCATGATGCACTGCTGCGTCACACTGTCACTGCCTGGTGTTAATGTCTGACATGACCGTGCTTTAAACACTCAGAAGGCCGGTCATGTGGTCTCTCATGTATCCCATCATGCATCATTCTGTGTGAGAAACGTCTTTTTCGTCACATCTGTGTGTCGACGGCACGACACGATCCACAGCGTTCAGGAACATATTGAAACGTACATTTTCTGTGATAATCGACTGTTGTATTTGTCACTCATACTTGTCTTTTACATGTTCTGAGACAGTTGAAACTCCTGGGATTTATTTTAGAAAATCAGTGTTTTAATGATCAAACCTTTGGGTCCAAGCACCAGCTGCTGTTTTTACCCAGATTTTTATTGACTGATTGACTGATTAATGTATTTATTCGAATATGAATGTCAAAACAGAAAAATAAATAAACAAAACACTTAAACATAAGACATGTAATACATATTTGAGAAGGAGTGAGAAGAAGCATAACTTATAAACTCCCACCCCTTCTCCTTAAAAATTAATGACAGTAATAATCTTCCTAGTCTAAGCATATCTATACTATATACTATTATATGCCTGATACTTATTATTAAATAATTTGGTTTCTGGCTTTATATTATTCTGAACAAATATGATATGATTTATGTAAACACATTATACAGTAACACATATATGTAAATGCATATATACATAGATTTATTATTTTTAAGTAAATCCAGAAACTTAATTGGAGGTAGAGAGGTTAAACTTTAATCAGCGATAAAACACCATGAAATGCTTTAGTTAAAAAAACTGCAATATATTGGCCACAAGGGGGCGCTAGCACAAACATTCTCGAATATTTTATATCTACATTTTTCCTTGATGAATCTGATTCCACTGGTCTACAAGTGAAAAACCTCCTGAATAAAAGTGATGAAAATTTACCAAGTTTCAGTCGTTATTTAAAAAAAAAAAAAAAACTAGAAGCACTCGGAGAGCGCAGACCTCCGCCAAGGCTGATCAGTGGGCCCCCCCCACCCCCGATCACCCCCAAAAGTTAATCATTTCTTCCTTATCCCATTTCCAACAAACCCTGAAAATTTCAAAATCTTTCCATAACTTTTTGAGTTATGTTGCACACTAACGGACAGACAAACAAACAAACCCTGGCAAAAACCTAACCTCCTTGGCGGAGGTAATAATAACCTTAAGTCCAAATGCTGGTTTATAGACTTTTCATTGGTAAATGAATCACAAAAACAAAAGGAAATGAGCAAAAAGTAACAAACTCTTTAACTAAGTAAAGAGAATAATCAAGAAAATTAATAGAATATTAAATAAAGGGGGAAAATAATCATTAAAATGAGCAAAAATGAAGAAACTAAACAAGGAAGTAAACAAAAATGAATTCAATTATGATCAAAATTAAGAGATTATCAAGGAAATCAATGAAATAATAAAAATGGGGGAAATCGTCAACAAAACTGTATTTATGTATGATATAATTTTATCATATACATTGAAAACATCATATGACCAACACTTTGGTCATTTGTTTCCAGTTTATCTTATTAAAGTATGTAAGATTTAGCATTTAATTTCTGAGGTGGATAATTTATAAAATATTGTTGACCAGTGTTATTTAGGTCTCAAACATCGGACAGTAACGACACAAAAAAGCGAGAAACATTGAGATTTGTAATCAAGTTTAACAATTTAATACTTTAAATGCACTTGGTTGAAGGGTTTGTTGTGGATAATTTTGTGAGTCTAATCCACTCTGGATCTGTTGTCTGGTGCTGGACCCGGGTATAGCCGCTTGCAGGTGTAGATCCATCCAGTTTGTTGTATTCTTATCTGTGGATTTTTGCTGCCGAAGACACTCATGTGCTGTGAAAGCGGTGACGTTTCTTCACGTCTCAGTCACGTCCTGTTGTCTAACCATCCATGAATGTGTGTGTGTCCGTCCTCGTCCTCATGTCCTGGTCCTTGCATGCCGTGGACCCTCCATCCCGTCCATCCTCCACCTCCACCCCGTCCATCCGTGTGTCGCGGTCGCGGCGTCCTCTCCACGTGGCGCTCTGTGATTGGGTGTTTGGCCGATCTCAGGACCACAGGGGCCCTGATGGCCGAGGAGTTCAAGGCCTGTTTGATCAGTCTGGGCTACGATGTGGAGAACGACAAGCAGGTAGGAGCCTCGGGACCCGGCGGAGGAGGGACCGGGGGTTTGTCGGACCCCTGAGCAGGAGACCACACCACCGACACCTTAAATCAAACCAAAGTCAGTGCTATCAATACATGAATCCAAACAAAAACAGAGTCTAAACTACAGCTGTGTAAGAACATGGATGTAAAACGATGGTACAGACCAAGAAATAATGTGTTTATTCACCCTTTAAGAGCAATAGTTGCAATATTGTAAGTAATATAGTAACATAACTGAACAAAACAGACCATAATAACTCCAGATAGTTTCCAAATCTTGTTACCACCTCCCACCATTAGAGGACGGACATGTGCCCCTTCAATCCTAACACCATTTCAGGACATGTTTCTATTCAAAGTGAAAAAGAAAATCCAGATTAAAGGCCCGAGCTGATTTAGTAAGTAAAGTTCATTTATGTTTAGTTTGGATAGATGAGGACAGATTTGTCTACTCTGTTGCTTGGATTTGAAAATAAATAAATAATAACTTACTGCATTTTTTTCTACTAATATTTAAAGTTCATTTATTTTAAGGATAAAATGACAAAAAACAAAAGCACAAACAAAACTTCCATGTAAATATGTTCAAAGTTCTACAATCCAATATGGCCACCGCCCAGTGATGTCACAATATGCAAATTAGATGAGTAAATTTACTCCCATCATAAATTTTGGGTCATACCCATTATTTTTCTCATTTACAGTATGACTTTATCTCTAAACACTTCCAAGATGCAACGTTTTGAAATCTAGATATCAAAATTGAATTGTTTTTTGGGGGAAAAAAAGTTATTCAGTCATTAATTAAAGATACATTATTTAGAGCTGCAGCTATCAATTATTTTTTTCAATTCAATTAAACAATTTGAGTAGGTGAAAAAATAGTAAAAATGTGAAACACACATGTATGAAAATGACAAACAGCTTGTCCTTTATTCCAGAACCAGATGAAGCAACAACCATAAAAGTATAAAAGTAAAAGGATATAAAAATATTTATATAGAAATTACAGTAACAACAACAGTATAACTACGTATAAACAAATTATCCATAAACAACAACAGAGTCAAATGACAAATAATACGTGCACTGCAGTCTTCAACATATTTGGTTCCAACTACCAACAACTTCAGGTGGAACTAACATCCAACTGAAATAATGTGTGTAACGTGTCCAGACTGACTCTGGAGCTGATAATAAAATGGAAACCATCCAAACCCCAAACTCCAAACTGCAGAAGTCGACTGGACACTCAGCCTTTAGATCTGGTCTTTTAGTTCTGATTGGGTTTGGATGTTGGTTGAAAAGCCTGGATTCTGAATCTCCTTAAACCGGTCCATGTGGTCCTGCTCGGGGGTCTGGTCTGGTTCAGTCTGGTCCGGTCCGGTCCATCGTCAGCATGGAGTTCAGTTCCCTGTTTGTCCACCGGGGGTCTCTGTCGCTTTGTGCTGCTTCAGCGTGGCCTCCCTCAGGCCCCGCCCCCTCAGGCCCCGCCCCCTGTCCGTCTGTCCATCTGTCTGCTGGTTTTACTTTGCTCTGACTCTGTTTAACTGTTTGTGCTTTTATCTTTTTGTTTCTTCCTCCTCCCGACCTTTACTCACCTCCTCCATCGTATTTCTGTGCATCTGCCCTCCTCCTCTTCCTCCTCATCCTCCTCCCTTCCTCATCCTCCTCCCCTTCCTCCTCTGTCTTCACCCTCCCCTTCCTTCTCTTTCCTCCCCTTCCTCCTCTATCTTCATCCTCCTCTTCCTCCTCTTTCCTCCCCTTCCTCCTCTGTCTTCATCCTCCTCTGTCCTCCTCCTCTGTCCTCCTCTTCCTCCTCTGCTGTGGCGGTCCACAGAAGCGTTCAGGACAGATGGTGTCAGATGATTTCCGGGCTCTGCTCATTTCGACAGGAAACAGCCTGGTACTGCTGCTGTGTGATGCTGAGGGAGGAGGAGGCGTCTGCAGCTCCAATAACGTCACCTCCACTCATTATTAAAACTACAGGACTTTAAGAATATTTATCCTCTTTGCAGTTGATCTGTTTTTACAGTGACTGAAATGGATAAAGTTAAAATTTGACGTAAATCCCTGCTAATCTTAAATAAAATAAAGATAAATGTTTTTAAAAAACACAACAATCAAAACATTTTGGTTTGCAAACTAAGAAAAAGTCCTAAAATACCCTAAATATAATATCTAGAACATTATTGAACCCTTACAATGAACTTAAAGGGTTTAAAAAGCTCAAAGTTACCACCTGTACTTGTAACAGCGCCACCTGCTGTTGTGGAGGTGAAATAATCAACACAAACCCAGTAGAAAGACTGTAACATGATGCATATTTTTAGTACTTTTAAGACATTTTAGTTGTTTCTTTGGCATCATGTATGTGTTTATTTTATCTGTGCTCAAAACACTGTACTTTATCCATCATATTTTTAATTTGCAAATCACTTTGTATTTGTTAGTGAATTGCAATTTATTGATTAGGTTTTTGCAGAAATTGTCTCAATCCATTTGGTGATTTTAAAGTATTCTGTTCACATTCCTGTTTGGGCTTAAATCAGCGTTTTTATTCAGAAACGTTAATTCTTCTGTTGGACGTAGAACCTGCAGACCTCATTCTCTGCCTGTGTCTTTGCTTCTTGTCTTATTTTGTCAGATTTCTGTTTTTCTCTGTTTGTTTTGAGTCTAATGTGTTCATAGACTGAGTCACGTGTCCTCAGTGTTTTCTGTTACTAACAGCAGCGTTGGGAAACGTCCAAACTTAGCAATGAAACAAAAATGATGACTATACGCATCTGAAATTAAATTAAATACAACACAATTAAGTCAATGGTTGAAAACTAGCATTTTATTATACAGGCCATATTAAACTGCTTGAAATTTAGCTCAAGTTTAGCTTTCATAACTTTTTGGGTCTGTTTTGTTATTCCATGGAAACTGTCTTCAACTTAAACCTTTTTAGACTAAAAACCTCTTTAACACAGGTCTAAAAAAAGTCACTAACTGACAACAATGCTGAACTTTAATAAACATTTTCACATTTTATCTAAACCTTGCAAAATTAACAGTAAAGACAGTGTTAATACCTGGAGCTGAAGATGTATTTTGTGATGTTTGCGTTACAGTTTTGTGTTTAGTTTGTGTAGCTCAGAGTATGTCCTCAAAGTGTTACTACTGGAGTTCCACAGGGTCATGTCCTGGTACCCATGGCAATACTGGAACGTAATAAAGTGGATAAAACTGTTGAAGAGCTAAACAATTAATGACATTTTTAACTCTAAATTCAGTTTGAGTTGAGACTAATTTCATTTTCTGTTTTTTTTTTAAATCTTTAATAAAATAAAGATACTCAGTGTAATAGAGATTAATGAGCAGTGTGTATGATTAAATATAGTAACATTTCTAGACGTTTGAAACTTGACTTGTTTTATGTTGAGTCAATATATTTTGCAGAAAAAGTCCATTTTTCTTCAGTTTTTCAGATGATAACCTCAGAATTTCCTCTGAGATTTTATGAGCATCTACCTGATCAGTAAATGAAACACAGGAAACATAGGAAAATATATGATTTTCACTGAGAAATGCAAGATAGAAAGCATAATATAATAAATGGTGTTAAATCAAGTTAAATGTAGAGGGAAAAACTCACAGAAATAGTTCTAGGTGTTTAAGTCTTAATACAGCTCACATATGAATTTGTTAGATGTTAAATAGAAAAAAATATTCATAGACGCCTGAAAAATCTACAAATCTAAAGGAGGCCCAGTAACACAGGGAAGTTTTGGGAATATTCAGGAATCCTTAGATCAGGAGAACAAAAATAAACACAAACCTCTACATGAAGTAAATTAAATACAGGAAAATATGATTCATACTGAAAAATCAGAAACACAGAAGATAACATTATAATAAATGGTGACAAATCATTCAAGAAATGAGAACAAAATTATTTTAAAGTTGCCACAAAAACAGTTCTACGTCTTTAAGGGTTAAATTGATAATTAATATTAACAATAAAGAAATATTTGTAGCTTTTTAAAAAAATTTAAATCAAAAACGACAAAAACCACCTCTTCTTAGTGCGGTAGTTAAAGTCAGCTGTGATTGGCTGCAGGTCACTCCTCCCCAACACTGTTAACCCTTCATGTCTGTGTTTGCATGAGTGGGACTGGTCTAAACACTGGGGCCGCCGCTGTGTCGGTGACCAACGGGCTAAGTCTATTTCCTGGCAGTCCCGGTGTTTTCCACGTTTCCCGTCTCGTCTTCCTGCGTCTGTCTGTATGTAAGCGTCGCCTCCCCCGGTTCACCTGTTGTTCTTGCTGTTGCCAGGGCGACGCTGAGTTTGCACGTATCATGAGCATCGTGGACCCCAACAACAGCGGCGC